>NC_057795.1:441770002-441770917 GCF_018294505.1 Triticum aestivum
GTAGTACAAGAGTTGATCTACCACGAGATCAGAGAGGCTAAACCCTAGAAGCTAGCCTATGGTGTGATTGTTGTTCGTCCTACGGACTAAAACTCTCCGGTTTATATAGACACCGGAGAGGGATAGGGTTACACAGAGTCGGTTACAATGGGAGGAGATCTTCATATCGTATCGCCAAGCTTGCCTTCCACGCCAAGGAAAGTCCTATCCGGACACGGGACGGAGTCTTCAATCTTGTATCTTCATAGTCCGGGAGTCCGGCCAAAGGTCATAGTCCGGCCATCCGGACACCCCCTAATCCAGGACTCCCTCAATTTCCTTCTCCACATTCACATGGTCCGCGGCGATGATCTACATGCCATCAAGTACCTCCCATTAAAACTCAAGGGACCGGCTCGGCATTGGCTGAATAGTTTCCCGGAAAACTCCATTGGAAGTTGGGAGAACCTGGAAGATGCATTCCTGGATAACTTCCAGGGCACTTATGTGCGACCACCGGATGCTGACAATTTAAGTCACATTACCCAACAGCCCGGAGAATCAGCCAGGAAATTCTGGACTCGGTTCCTAACTAAAAAGAACCAAATTGTCGATTGTCCGGATGCCGAAGCCCTAGGTGCGGGCCCCGCGTGCCTAGGGGAACTGTGTACCGTCTTGTCGATCGTCAGGGCGTGGCCGAGTCGAGCCGTGTACAGTGCTTTCCGTCAGGCTGCCGCTTGCTGTCGTCAGTGGTGAGGGCGGAAACACCGTTGCCTCGCCAGTCCTGGTCAGCGGGTAGGTAAGGGGCACTATTGCCACACTCCGACTGACCATAGGCATGGGTGAGAACACTGTTGTCTTGGTCATCCGTGACTGTCGTCTCGTCCCATCGTATGGCCTGGATGGGACGGGTGCTTGACCCGTGGCTGGATTGCA
>NC_057795.1:441771052-441793280 GCF_018294505.1 Triticum aestivum
ATTGGCTGGGCTGTAGGCCTCGCCGGGTCGAGCGACCCGGCCAGGCGCGTGCCGGTTTTGTGGGGCGATGCAGGCCCCACCGTTTTTGAAGAGGATCCGGGTTCCGTTGCTTGCCCGGGGTTTATCCCCCCGACAATAGTCCCTGAAGCTGTGAAGGTCCGCTGTCCTTGGATGAGTGGGCCTTCGCAGTTTTCCCCTTGAGCAAGGAGGATTCTGCGAGCGTCGGGTCCGGCAACACCCACTGTGTGCCGGTTTTCTCGGAAACCAGATCGCGGCATCCCGGTCGTGGCGGGAACCGAGGATTCCGTCGAATCTTGGGGCAATCCCTCGGGCTTTGTCCGGGCGCCACATGGCGGCCGAAGCCAGAGGGGCCTGACAGGCCACGCGCGTGACGAGACTGGTCGACGGGTCGGAGCCTGCCGTCACGCGCCCTTGGCCCACGCGCGCGGATTTATTGCGACGTCTGGGGGCCAGTTGCACTTCCCCGAGCAGTTACTGCGCGTGTACGTGCGCACTTATTGCGGGGTAGTGGAACGGGTGCTTGCAGACGATCCCACTCCCCACGTTTGAATCGGGGGCTATAAATCGGGGGGGGGGGGCAGGGGGGCGGCGGACATTTTTCTCGCTCGCGCCCTCCTGTCCCTTTGCTTTCGCCCTGCCCTTTGCAACCGACGCACTGTGGCGCCCGCTGCTCCAAGCAGAGCTTCCACCGTCGTCCATCCTCGTCTTCCTCTTCTTCTAATCATGTCGCTGCCGTCGGGCTCCTGGATGGGCTCGAACGTCACCGCCAACGACATCACCCTGCTCCGGGCGTCGCGGCGCCTGCCGCGGGAGACGGACGTCGGTGTTCGCCTGCCGTGCGGCGAGCAGAGGCCTCGGCCTGAGGAGTAGGAGTGCGTGGTCTTCCTCACGCACTTCACGCGCGGATTTGGGCTGCCACCGAGCGCCTTCTTCCGCGCGTTCTTGGAGTTCTTCGGGCTCCAGCCGCACCATCTTGGCGCTGGCGCCATCATCCAGCTTTCCGGCTTCGTCACGCTCTGCGAGGGGTACCTGGGGGTCGAGCCCACGATCAACCTCTGGGCGCGCTTCTTCTCCTTGCAGCAGAAGGGTCCATCGGCCGATGAGTTCGCCGGCTGCGCCACCGCCGTCATCTCGAAGCGGTCGGGGGCGGATTTCCCCAAAATTCTGCTGGAGGATTCTGCCAAGAAGTGGCAGAACTCTTTCTTCTACGTCCCCAACCAAGGCGCGGACCACATCAATCTTCCGCCCTTCGCTATCGCACCGCCGCGGGCAAAGACGAACTGGGGCTACTCGCTCCGGTGCCCGTCGCAGGAGATCGTCAATCTCTATGAGCGGGTGACGGTGATGAGGACGCAGGAGGGGCTCACTGGCACCGACCTCCTTACCGCATTCATCACTTGCCGGGTCCTTCCGCTTCGGAGGCGCTCCTGCCTCATCGGTGAAATGATCGGCTTGTAGGATCCCAATCGCATGGGGTCGACGCAGCTATCCACGAAACAGGTCGCGCGCGGTGTGAACGACATCTCCAAGGCCAACCTTGGAGAGGACTGGCGGTTCGGCAAGGCGTCGTACCGCCAGTCGAACCCGGTGCCGCAGGTTAGTGTCTGGTCTTCTTACTTTGCTGCCGCGCATCTTCTCATCCGTCGTGACACGACGCGGGAGATTCTTTTGAATACGATTCGGCATCCTTATGCCCGGGCTCCGTCCCAGGTGGCACCGGCGGCGCCAGAGGAGCCCGTGGCTCCTGGTGAGGAGGAGGTGGCCGAGTCTGACGCCAGCGCTGGGCGTCGCGCGGGTAAGTCCTGCATCTTTCTTTCTTCATTTGAATTGTTGATCATGTCGTGCTGCGGGCGACGCTGACGCCGGCTGTTGGTGTAGTGGCGTTGGGCGGGGGAGGTGGCGACGCGGGCGGAGCCGGGTCCTCTCACGGTGCGGCGCCGAGCCGCCCGCATGGAAAAGACAGCTTTGCGCCGCGACCCTGGGCCCCGAAGCGCATGGAGGACCCGGCGGTGGCCGGGAGGCCGGCCAAGAAGAAGCGCGGCAGCGGGCACAGGAGGCCAGCCCCAGTCTCGGTCTTGACGGGGTAAGCTTCATTTCTTGTTTGTGCCTGTGTTTTTTGAGCTATTCTTGCTCCTTTTTTGCTCAATCTACCTTCTTCTTCAGGTCGCCAATTGCGCTGGCGAGGGCGGCGGCGGAGGCCGCGGCCACCGTAGGGTCCGCGTTCCACAGGAGCCGGTACGACCTCGCCAAGCAGGGCGAGGTGGAGGGGCGGGCCGACTCGGACCTCGGCCTGGACCCGAATGACGCCGAGTCCTTGGCCTGGCGGGATAGGAACCGGGCCGAGGTGGAGCTGGAGGCAGCGTCGGTCCAGGCTTGGACCGACGCGGCGGCGGCATGGGCGCGATCCGGCGTGGAGCCGGCCTGGCGCGAGATGTCGGAGGGTACGATGGTGGCGGCGATGGTCTTTGAGCCATCATTGTTGAGGAAGCGCGGTCGTGGAGGCCGGGCTGAGGTGGTGATCCTTGACCAGGAGGTCGTGGAGGTGGGGAGAGATACCCCACCGCGGGTCGACGTGGTCGAGCGCGCGGGGGCTGATGGTGGTGGGGGCGGCGTCGTCTTGGAAGAGGCGCTGCGGGCGGCGGCACCGGAGGTGCCACCCCGACTACAGAGGTACCGCGGGCGGCGGTGTCGGAGGCCACCCCGGCAGCTGGGCCGGTGGTGGCGACGCAGGGCGTCCCGGCGTCTGGGTCATCATCGGCACCGGGAGGGGCGTCGGAGGAGGTGCTGGCCGCGTCGCAAGCTGCCAGTGGGGGGAGGGGGGCACGCCTTGGTGCCCCGGCAGGGAGGGCGCCGAGCTGCAGCTGCCCCGGAGCGGGGGCACCACTGTCTTCGGGCCCCAGACCCAGGAGGAGGCGGCACTGGACGCCATCAGCCGCCGCCTGCGAGGTCAGACGGAGCGGCTTGAGGCCTTCGCCCAGGCCGAGGTGGAGCGGACGCGCGACCTGGAGTGCCTCTTGCTGGTAAGTCTTTTTGCTTCCTCGTAATTTCTTCTTTGTGGAGGCGCGCCAGCGCACCCACTAGGTATAGCCCCCGAGATCCGGGCCAACTATGTAGTAGTTGGGTCGGATCTTCTAGAGTGTTGGCCTTGTTTTTGACTTCTGATTTCTTCAGCATCTTGATGCCTTCCAGGTTGCCGCCTACAACCGTCTACTGGGCAAGCACCGGGAGCTCGTGGAGCATCTTGCCGCCAAGGAGGAGGAGCTCCGCGTCGCCGCAGGTACTCTTGTGGTCTTTTCTAGTGGTGGCGCGCTAGCGCACCCACTGGGTGTAGCCCCCGAGATTCGGGCCAATTGTGTAACAATTGGGCCAAATCTTATGTCTTGCTCTTTTCTTCCGGTTATTCCTTCTTTTTCACAGCTGAGGTGGTGTCCTGGCGGACTCGGCTGCTCCAGGCCGGTCATCATTACGACCGGCATGTTGCCGACACCGGCCGGCTTGGCGTCAAGGCGGCGCAGGCGGCCGCGGCCCGGCGGTCTCTTGACGAAGCCAACTGGCTGCATGAGCAATTGGCGGGTCACAAAAGCCGTCTCGAGGCCGAGGTGGAGCTTCTCAAGGCGGAAGCCGCGAAGGTCGCGGAGGCACAGCGGGCCCTGGTGGAGGCGGACCAGCAGTGCGGCCAGCTGGCCGACGACAAGGGCCGGCTCCAGGCCGAGGTGGAACGTCTGTGGGGGCAGGTCACCATGGCTGAGGGGGCCCGTGAGGACGAAGCCCGCCGCCGCGAGGCAGCCGAGAAGGCGGCCGAAGACAAGGACGCCGAGCTGTAGGCGGCCCTTGCCAAGGCAGCCACTCTGGAGAAGGCGCTCGAGGAGCACGACCGCGCCACGGAGCGGGAGCGACGTGGTACATTGCTTGAGGCGCAGCACCTGGAAGAGTCCTTTTCCAGTAAGTGTTGTTTCTTGTAGCTTGCCGGGTCGGGACCCGACTTTTCTTCCTTGTTGTTCTTCTAACTTGCTTCTTCCTTTGCGGCAGGGGCCTTCCCGGAGACGTAGCGGCTGACGGAGGAGGCCGTCCGCTATCAGCGCAACCCTACCAGCGTTGTTGGGTCTAGGATCGATCCGCTAACGGCCTGGACCTTCCCGGAGATCATTGCCGCTGTTGAGTCCCACCTGCGGGTCTTGGGGACGCAGATGGAGCGGCTGTCCCGAGCTGGCACCGCGATGACGACGGCCCTTTGGCCGGGTGCCATCGTGTCGAGCAGCTTCACGCGCCTGGCATGCTGGCTGGAGACGGGTCCGGACCGTCTTGGCGAGTGGCGTGTCTCCGCCGCTCGTGCCAGTGCCGAGATGGCGCTCCGGTTTGTGCTGTCTTTGCATCCGGATCTTCAACTGGACGCGCTGATGGGCCAGCGGGCCAGCTCGGAGCAGTTGCTGTAGGAGCAGGCCGGCCGGTTCGCCTCCCGGGCCAGCTACATCGCCGAGTTTGCCTTCCACGACGAGTTCCATCCGGAGCGTACGGAAGATAGTAGGGCAGTGGATGGCGACGACTACGGCTTGCTTCTCCATGATTCGAAGGGGAGCTCGGAGGAGACGGGCGTCTATGGCCACACGGATGCCGAGGAGGACACCAGTGTCTCGCCGAACCCGGAGGCCGCCAGAGGAGAGCCGTCGACATCACAACACGGCGCTGGAGATGCATTCGTGCGGCTAACTGTAAAACGGGTAGAGGAGTTCCGCGTTCCACGGCCGTGTCGTTTCTTCACCGGCGGTGTCCTTCTTGCGCTTCTTTGACTTGTGTGCATCGATGAGGTAGTAGGCGTTGCAATCTCGCAAGGCCCTGCTCACGATGAATGGGCCCTCCCATGGAGGGGACAGCTTGTGCTGGCCTGCTTGCTCTTGGACGAGGCGGAGGACGAGGTCGCCCTTGCAGAACGCAAGGGGCTTGATCTTCTTGCTGTGGTAGTACCTTAGACCTTGCTGGTAGATGGCCGAGCGGCTGAACGCCAGGAGACATGCTTCTTCGAGCAGGTCGACGCCATCTTCACGGGCTTCTCTGGCTTCGTCTTCGGTGTACATCACGACGCGCGGCGAGTCGAACTCGACGTCGGTCAGGATGATGGGTTCGGCACCGTAGAAGAGGAAGAACGGGGTGAACCCGGTCGACCGATCCGGCATGGTGCAGAGACTCCAGAGAACGGTCGGCAGCTCGTCGAGCCGACTGCCGGGTGAGCGGATGAGTGGCTCGACGAGTCGCGCCTTGATGCCGGACAGGATGAGTCCGTTGGCCCGCTCGACCTGCCCGTTGGACTGCGGATGCGCAATAGAGGCCAGGTCGAGGCGGATGCCGGAGACGGAGCAGTATTGCTCGAGCGCGCCCTTGGCAAAGTTGGTGTCGTTATTGGTGATGATGCTGTTCGGCATGCCGTAGCGCACCGCTATGTCCTTGATGAACCGGACGGCTGTTGGCCCGTCCAGTTTCTTGATTGCTCTTGCCTCGATCCACTTGGTGAATTTGTCCACTACCAACAGCAGGTGCGTCATGCCGCCTCGAGCGGTTTTGAAGGGTCCCACCATGTCGAGTCCCCAGACCGCGAAGGGCCAGGCGATCGGTATGGTGCGGAGTGCTGATGCCGGCTGGTGGCTGCATTTGCTGAAGCGCTGGCATCCTTCACACTTGAGGACGAGCGACTCGGCGTCTTCGAAGGCCGTGGGCCAGTAAAAACCGTGGCGGAACACCTTGGCCACCAGGGATCGCGATGCGGCATGGTGCCCACACTCGCCCTGGTGGATGTCGAGGAGGATGTTGATGCCCCGATCCTGCTCGACGCAGCGCTAGAACACGCCGGTGGGGCTGCGCTTGACGAGCTCGTTGTTGATGATACTGTAGGCGGACGCCCGGCGCTACACTTGCCGAGCTTCGGTCTTGTCCATGGGGAGAACCCCGTTCTCCAGGAATTCTGATATTGAGAGGGCCCAGGATGGAGCCACTACCACGGGGAAGACGGCCACCAGGGTGGGTTCTGAGTCGGCAGCCCTCGAGCCGGGTTGAGCAGCCCCCGGGTTGGAGTTGGCGACGGTCGGGTCCGGGTTGATGGTGGCCGGGTTGAGCTGAGCAGCCCTCGGGCCGGGTTCAGCAGCCCCCGGGCCGGGATGAGGTGCGGCCGGATCGTCTGGAATGTGAATGGACTCGGAGTCCTACGATGGCTTGACGGACGACTTGCGCAGGTGCTCGAGGGAGACGCCGGATGGGATGGCTTGCCGTGACGAGGCAATCTTGGTGAGCGTGTCGGCTGCTTCGTTCTCCGCGCGCGGGATGTGGAGGAACTCGCAGCCCTCGAAGGATCCGGACAACTTCTGGACGAGGAAGCGGTAGCTTGCCATGTTTGAGTCGCGGGCGTCCCACTCGCTGAAGCACTGCTGCACCACCAGGTCCGAGTCGCTGTAGCACAGGATGCGCCGGATGCCGAGTTCCTTGGCAATCCTGAGGCCGTGCACATGGGCTTCGTACTCAGCGACGTTGTTGGAGGCGGCGAAGTGGATCTGGAGTGCGTAGCGGAGCCGGTCGCCCTTCTGGGACGACAGTATGACGCCGGCCCCTAAGCCAAGTCGCATCTTGGACCCATCGAAGTGCATGCGCCAATGGGCGAGTCAGGAGGTGGCAGCAGGTACTGGGTCTCGGTCCAGTCGACGAGGAAGTCGGCCAGGGCTTGAGACTTGATCGTGGTGCGGGGCTCGTACAGGATGGTGCGGCCGGCTAGCTGGATCGCCCACTTGGCGACCCGGCTAGACGCGTCCCGGCACCCGATGATTTTTCCGATAGGCGTCGTGCTGACGACGGTGACGACGTGCTCTTGGAAGTACTGCTTCAGCTTCTTGGCGGTGAGGTACACACCGTAACACATCTTCTGGTAGTGCGGGTAGTTTTGCTTGGAGACGGACAGCACCTCGCTCAGGTAGTAGACTGGGCGCTGGACGGCTTGGATCTTGCCCTTCTCTGGTCGCTCGACCACCAGCACCGTGCTGACCGCCTGCGTGGTCGCGGCTATGTAGAGCAACAGCGGCTCCTTGTCGGTCGGTGCGTCCAGGACTGGCGCGGTGGAGAGCATGCGCTTGAGGTCTTCGAAGGCCTCATCTGCCTGGCCGTTCCATTCGAACGGACTTGTCTGCTTCATCAGCTGGTACAAGGGGAGCGCCCTCTCGCCCAGCCGGCTTAGAAACCGGCTGACCGAGGCCAAGCACCCGGTGAAATTCTGGACGTCACGCGGCCTAGCCGGCTTGCGCATGCGCTTGATGGCCTTGATCTTCTCCGGGTTCGCCTCGATGCCACGTTCCGAGACGAGGAAGCCGAGTAGCTTTCCGGCCGGGACGCCGAAGAAGCATTTTTCCGGGTTGAGCTTGACCTTGTATTCACGGAGGTTGGCGAATGTTTCCTTCAAATTGTCGAGGAGCATGAGGTGTTGCTTGGTCTTCACCATGATGTCGTCCATGTACACGTGGATGTTGCGGCCGAGTTGCGGCAGCAGGCATTTCTGCATGCAGGTTGGAAGGTGGCGCCGACGTTCTTCAAGCCGAACAACATGGTGATGTAGCAATACGCCCCAAAGGGCGTGATGAAAGAAGTCGTCAGGGCATCGGCCGGGTCTAGCTTGATCTGGTGGTAGCCGGAGTAAGCGTCCAGGAAGGACAGGAGCTCGCACCCGGCGGTCGAGTCGATGACTTGGTTGATCCACGGGAGAGCAAACGGATCCTTGGGATAGGCCTTGTTGAGGCTGGTGTAGTCGATACACATGCGCCAGGTCTTGTTCTTCTTTAGGACGAGGACTGGATTGGCCAGCCACTCGGGGTGAAACACTTCCATTATGAAGCCGGCCACCAAAAGCTTGGCGACCTCTTCACCAATGGTTCTTCTCTTCTCTTCGGAAAATCGTCGTAGGGGTTGACGGACAGGCTTGGCGTCCTTACGGACATGAAGTTTGTGCTCGGCGTACTTCCTCGGGATACCCGACATGTCCTTGGGGGTCCATGCGAAGATATCCTGATTCTCATGGAGGAAGTCGACGAGCTCGCCTTCCTATTTGCTGTCGAGGCGGGCGCCTAAGACAACATACTTGTTGCAGCTGGGGTCTTCTGGGTTGAGCTTCACTTTCTTGGTCTCCTTGGAGGGCTTGAAGGTAGCCTCGTCGGCCGGGTCCGTGGTCGGGATCGACGCGGCGGAGGCCTCGCCCGCCATGGCGACGATCCGGTCGAGCTGGTGCCGCTTCTCGGCAATGACCAGTGACTCGGCCAACTTGGCGCCGTCTCGGGTGCATTCCAGGGACTTGCGGTAATCGCCGGCGATCGTGATCAGGCCCTTGGGACCCGGCATCTTCATCTTCAGGTACGCATAGTGGGGAACCGCCATGAACTTGGCAAGCGCAGGCCGGCCCAGGAGCGCATGGTACACGCTGGACAGGTCCACTACCTCGAACCAGATCGGAAGTGGCTGCTGTCGCCGAACAGGACATCGAGCCGGACCCGGCCAATGGGAGAGCAGGAGAGGCCGGGCACGATGCCGTGGAAGATCGTCCGGGTTGGCTCCAGGCCCTCGGTCTTGAGGCCGAGCTTGGTCATCGTGTCGCGGTAGAGGATGTTGATGCTGCTGCCACTGTCGATGAGGACTCGGGAGAAACATGTGCACCGTGCGATGATGGTGGGGTTGAGGACGAGGGCGTATCCACCTGGACTTGTCATGAACGCCGGGTGATCCTCCCGTGTCGAAGTGATCGGCCGATCCAACCAATGCATGAACTCCGGCTTGGCCGGGACGACGTTGTTCACCTCCCGCCGAAGAAGGCGCTCGCTGCGCTTATCATCGCCGAGGCTGATGAAGACGACATAGGCCGCATTCTGGTCCGGGTAGGCATCGTTCCGGATCGTGCCGCCAGTGGGAGGCGGAGGTGGAGGCGGAGGCGGCTGTCCTGTGCCTGGAGCTGGAGCCGGAGCCGGAGGAGGCGGGACATCTCCCCTCATGATTTGCTTGGTGATGGCGCACTGTCGAAGCGTGTGCGTGGAGGGTCTTGCGCAACTGTGGTGCTTGCATGGGGCGTTGAGCATCTCCTCGAAACTCATGGCGGGTTGCCACGCCATCTTACCGGTCTGCCGGCGCTTCGCCGCCGGGTCCGCCGCGGGCTCGGCGGCCGCGACGAGCCGGTTGTCGTGACGCTGCGCCGGCTGCTCGGCCTTGCGCTTGTTGTTCTGGTGATGCGGCTGCCGGCTGCTTTCGCTAGCCGGCTTCAGGGGAGGAACCGGCTTCGCCTTGCCGGCTTCATCCAGCGCCACCTGGATCTTCATGGCGGAGTCGGTGTTGGCGTACTTGTCCGCCGTCACCATGAGCGCGGCCATGGTGGCCGGCTCGGAGCGCAAGAGCTTGTGCTTGAGGAGGGTTCTATCTCGGCACCCGTTGACGAAGTATTGGATCGCCTGGAATTCATGGACGCCCTCGCAGCTGTTTCGGAGCTCGGTCCAGCATGCGAGGTACTCGCGACCCGTCTCCGTCGGCCCCTACACGCACATGGCGAGCTGGCTAGGGCGATCGGGTCGCTTGTAGGTCCCCGTGAAGTTGCGGACAAAGGCCTCCTCGAAGTGGATCCACGCGTTGATGTTGCCCATCGGCAGACTGTTCAACCACATGCGGGCCGACCACTAGAACATGAGCGGTGCATAGTGCACGGTGAGACGACGATTGGCACCGGTGATGCCAATGGCCGTCGTGTAGTCAATGAGCCAGTCTTCTGGCTTTACGGTCCCGTTGTACTTGGGGGTGTCGCGGGGAAGCATGGACCCTTTGGGGAAGGGCTCCTCCCAGATGCGTGGGCCGAAGCAGGCCAGCCCGATGGCACCGCTCTCCTCCACCTCCAGGGAGCGAGCGAGCTGATCGAGGCGGTGGCGAGCGTCGGCAGCGTCGATGGCGCGCGGGCCGAGTCGACTAGCGGCCAGGCCCTGAGGAGCCGGACGCCAGCCAGACTGGCTAGGTCCGCGCCGAGTCACCACTGTGGGCTCGTTGCCCCGGACATCCGCGGCTGTGGCGGCCGGGTTGTGCCGAGTCGGGGCTTGGCCGGAGTGTGCCTCGCCGGGCGGCGAGGAAGCTGTGTGCAGAAGTTCGCCGGGTCCGCCAAGGTGGGCGGAGCCGGACCCCGCCGGCTTGGCGAGCTGGTGCAGGCGATCCTGCTGGGTGTTGGAGGCGTGGAGGAGCTCGCGCATCCACCAGATGCGCTCTTTCAGCTCCTCACCCGTGAGCTGGTCGAGGCCGACCGCGGCTGCCTCCACAGCACGCATGTTCTTCACTGGGGTCTCGTAGACGGTTCAGACGGTGCCGAGGGCCCGGCCGATCGCTCCTCCCCGGGTGCGGACATCGGCGACCCGGCTCGGCTCGGCCGCGGCGGGCGCGAATCCGTGAGCGGCGTCGTGCTCCAACTGAGCGGCCTCCAGGCGACGCTTGGTGGGGGCAAGCATCTCGGATAGGTCCAGCATCTGCTGGCGCCTTTCTTCGAGCTGAGATTGGGCCTCAGCGACGTGGTGGCGTCGACGTTGGTGCCGATGGGGATGCGGAGGCTTTGCATCACGGTGCACAGCGGATCGGATGGCTCGGTCCGTTACGGGGCGGCCCTGGCTTACGCGGCCTTCCGCGTCTTGCTCGACGAGGAGGAGGCGCCGTCGCCGGTGACGTAAACCTCCACATGGACGTCCATCGCCCCGGTGGCAATGCCATCACCGAGGGAGAGTGGAGAGTCGGAGTAGCTGAGCACCTCGCTGGGGTACTCGTCGGCTGCAAACGCATCGGAGATGCGCAGCGCAGCAAAGGAGGCGGCAAGCGCGCTGACGACGTCGTCCGCCAATGCGACGGACTCATCGCTGTAGGAGAGGGGCCCCGTCTGAAGCATGCTCCCGGCCAGCTCCTCGAGCTGCCCCACGGTGGGGGCCAACTGTCGTGGTGGGCGCACGGCAGATGCCAATGGATGGCTAAAGAGAGGAGGAGGCTCGAGGGCGCTGGTGGGCTCCAGAGGTGAGGTTGGCATGAGCGCGCGCGGGATGCCGGACATACCCAGGTTCAGGGCTCTCCGGAGAGATAATACCCCTAGTCCTGCCGAGTGTAGTTGGATGATCGATAGTACAATGTTGCTCCTGGAGCTGTATGAGGAGGAAGGAAGCCGGACAAGGCTTAGGCTGCTCCTTCTCTCCGGTGTTGCGGCTTGGTGGCTAGTTCTATGCTTGCTTGCTCTGTCTGCTTCTCACAGGCAGCTTTGCATTACATGACCTTGCCTCTATAGGCGTGGGTTCCTGGGGGGTGTTATAGATCAACCAACCCAGGGTTACAATGGTAATATGCCGAGTCGGTGGGTCCATATTGTTGGTGTCCGGGATGCGGGCTGGGTCCTGCTCGGGGGCTTGTGGTTCGCCGGGTTCCCCTAGGCGCGGGCCCCGCGTGCCTAGGGGAACTATGCACTGTCTTGTCGGTCATCAGGGCGTGGCCGAGTCGAGGCATGTACAGTGCTTTCCGTCAGGCTGCCGCTTACTGTCGTCAGCGGTGAGGGAGGAAACATTGTTGCCACGCCAGCCCTGGTCACCGGGTAGGTAAGGGGCACTGTTGCCACGCTCCGGCTGACCATAGGCATGAGTGAGAACACTGTCGTCTTGGTCATCGGTGACTGTCGTCTCGTCCCATCGTATGGCCTGGATGGGACGGGTGCTTGACCCGTGGCTGGATTGCAGCGCACGCCACGGGTGGGGTCGGCTTGTTGGGGAAGCCTTGGTCATGCCGGGTTCGGCCGCCTTGCGCCAGTTGCCGAGTCCGGGTCGATGTACCTTGCCGGGTCGGAGGGATTGGCCGGGTTGCAGGCCTCGCCGGGTCGAGCGACCCGGCCAGGCGCGTGCCGGTTTTGTGGGGTGATGCGGGCCCCACCATTTTTGAAGAGGATCCGGGTTCTGTTGCCTGCCCGGGGTTCATCCCCCCGACAAGCGTTCTCTTGAAATGCTCTGATAATAAGTCTTGTTCCTTTGCACAATCTATTAACAATTTTAGTTATGCAGTTAACCAGTTTTAACAAGTAGTACTAGCTACCTACGTCCATAATTTAGGTGATGACTCTTGATGCTAGATTAAGTTTTGAGGTGTGTGAAAGACGAGACTTAATTAAAAATCTCTAGCCCCACACTAAACTTCATCAAATACGCGTGACCCCTGATGACCCACAAGTATAGGGGATCTATCGTAGTCCTTTCGATAAGTAAGAGTGTCGAACCCAACGAGGAGCAGAAGGAAATGCCAAGCGGTTTTCGGTAAGGTATTCTCTGCAAGCACTGAAATTGAAGGTGACAGATAATTTTGTGATAATATAATTTGTAACGAGTAACAAGCAATGAAAGTAAATAAAGTGCAGCAAGGTGGCCCAATCCTTTTTTAGCAAAGGACAAGCCTAGACAATTTCTTATAATGAGAAAAGAGCTCCCGAGGACACATGGGAATTATCGTCAAGCTAGTTTTCATCACACTCATATGATTCGCGTTCGGTACTTTGATAATTTGATATGTGGCTCGACCGGTGCTTGCGTGCTGCCCTTACTTGGACAAGCATCCCACTTATGATTAACCCCTATTGCAAGCATCCACAAATACAAAAGAAGTATTAAGGTAAACCTAACCACAACATTGGACATATGGATCCAAATCAGCCCCTTATGAAGCAACACATAAACTAGGGTTTAAGCTTCTGTCACTCTAGCAACCCATCATCTACTTATTACTTCCCAATGCCTTCCTCTAGGCCCAAATAATGGTGGAGTGTCATGTATTCGACGTTCACATAACACCACTAGAGGAGAGACACCATACATCTCATCAAAATATCGAACGAATACAAAATTCACATGACTACTAATAGCAAGACTTCACCCATGTCCTCAGGAACAAACATAACTACTCACAAAGCATATTCATGTTCATAATCAGAGGAGTATTAATATGCATTAAGGATCTGAACATATGATCTTCCACCAAGTAAACTAATTAGCATCGACTACAAGGAGTAATCAACACTACTAGCAACCCACTGGTACCAATTTGTGTTTTTGATACAAGATTGGATACAAGAGATGAACTAGGGTTTTGAGAGGAGATGGTGCTAGTGAAGATGT
Source organism: Triticum aestivum (assembly GCF_018294505.1). Lineage (NCBI taxonomy): Eukaryota > Viridiplantae > Streptophyta > Magnoliopsida > Poales > Poaceae > Triticum > Triticum aestivum. The sequence continues at coordinate 441,784,240 of NC_057795.1, forward strand.
TGATGGAGATTGACCCCCTCCCGATGAGAGGATCGTTGGTGATGATGATGGTGATGATTTCCCCCTCCCAGAGGGAAGTTTCGCTAACAGAATAGCTCTGCCGGAGTCCTAGATTGGTTCTGCCAAGGTTCCGCCTCGTGGCGGCAGAGTTTCGTCCCGTAAGCTTGCTTCTGATTTTTTTTCCAGGGTAAAAGCCTTCATATAGCAGAAGATGGGCACCAGGGTAAAAGTCTGCTATATGAAGGCTTTTACCATGGAAAAAATCAGAAGCAAGCTTACGGGATGAAACTCCGCCGCCACGAGGCGGAACCTTGGCGAAACCAATCTAGGGCTCCGGCGGAGCTGTTCTACCGAGGAAACTTCCCTCCGGGAGGGGGAAATCATCGCCATCGTCATCACCACTGATCCTCTCATCGGGAGGGGGTCAATCTCCATCAACATCTTCACCAGCACCATCTCCTCTCAAAACCCTAGTTCATCTCTTGTCTCCAATCTTGTATCAAAACCACAAATTGGTACTTGTGGGTTGCTAGTAGTGTTGATTACTCCTTGTAGTTGATGCTAATTGGTTTACTTGGTGGAAGATTATATGTTCAGATCCTTAATGCATATTAATACTCCTCTGATTATGAACATGAATATGCTTTGTGAGTACTTATGTTTGTTCCTAAGGACATGGGTGAAGTCTTGCTATTAGTAGAACTACAAAAAAAATACACTTCTGTGGTGATATGTGTTTGTCACAGTAGGTCGCGTTTTTTGTCATGCATGTACATCCATGACGATTTTATAACAGAATCAAGATAATCATACCTGTGCTGTCGTAGAAGTGTTCCATGACATTACCAAAATTATCATCATAGAAGTGTCCACTTCCATGACGACAAATCGCGTGTCACAGAAGTGCTTTCGTCAAGGGTGACGGACACGTGGCATCCACCGTAACGGAACGCCATTAAGCTATCGCGTCGGATTTTGAATCTAATAACCCGTTAACAGCCCTGACCAATGGGAAATTTCCACGTGTAAAATTCTGATTGGCCGAAGGGAACACTTGTCAGCTCGTTAGTGGGCCAGATGTCGCCCGTCCATTGGAGGAGACATGCCTATGATACGTCGACACGTGGCTGGGCCCAACATAGGCCCATATAGCTTAAAAAGGCCGGCCCAGTCAAAGGCCCATAGTACTTAATCAGGTACTAGTGGGCCAGCCCAATAACGGCCTGCTTAATAAAGGCCCATTTACAGCCCGAAGCCAGATCTGGCCCATTAATTGTTCGCCCAATATTTGGGCCCATTTATGGCCCGAAGCCAGATCTGGCCCGTAAATTGTTTGCCCAATATTTGGGCCCATTTGCGGCCCGAAGCCAGATCTGGCCCATTAATTGTTTGGCGAATATTTGGGCCCAACTACATCCCAGTGACTTTCGGCCTGTTAGAGGCCTGATGTAGACATGTGCCCATTTCAGCCCGGTGTGACTTTCAACCTGGGAATGGCCCGTGCTGCCCATGGGCCATATATGGTCCGACGGGACAACGGGCCCACTAACGGCCCATGCTAAAGGTGGCAACAGTTAAGCTCAACGTGACTTTGGGCCTGTTAAAGGCCTGTCGCGTAATTCGGCCCGTTAATGCCTGTACTAAGCTTTTGGCCTCTTAAAGGCCCATGATATCAGTGGGCCAACTAAGGCCCAAGATATGTTTCGGCCTGGTAATGGTCCGTGAGATAACTGGGCCCAAAAAGTCCCGGTCTACATTTCGGCCTGCTGAAGGCCCGTCGACGACTAGTGAAAATTGAGGCCCAACATGCATTTTGGCCTGCTAAAGGCTAGTGGTTTCATCTCGGCCGTAATAGGCCAGTACAATATTCAGCACATTAATGGCCCAACGCTACTTAGGCCAAACTAAGCTCTGGGTCCACAAAAGGCCGGTCTAATTTTGGGCCTGGTGCAATGTGTGAAGCCCCCAATCATTTGGGCCCAAGAAAGACACAGGCCGGCCTAATTGTGGCCCGCTAAAAACCAGGCCCATTAGAGTCGAATGTTTCAGCCCGGTCGACTACATCTGATTTTTTTTCAGATAGCGAATGATGGCAGTAACTAGTAGGAATTAAGAACAAACCTACTCTATACAATAAAGGAATTACGGCATAGTAACTAAGAATAAACCTACACTATACAATAAAGGATTTAAGGTATATTACATCCACTGGGCATCGAAGTTCGCCACCAGTGATCATAAAGCGCAACGAAGAAGCAGATTACAAAAACTGGGCACCATTGCAGCATAACAAAATAATACTGAATCGAGACCACTTCCAAGACAGTTCAAGAAAGGTTCGCCTTGCGGGGGAACTGCTGCGCAAGCTGCTGAGCAAGGCTGTGAGACCGGCCTAGCATGTCGGTCATAGCTTCCAGGTGTAGTTGTTTAGCAATGAGGTTCTCATTGGTGTTCTCCGCAATCTTTCTTAGAGATAGGACTTCAAGTTGAAGTTGAGTTGCAGAATGTCTTTCTGCTAGAACTTGGGACTGAAGAAGTCGAACTGATCCAGACAACGAATTCTGTGAGCTTGTCTAACTGTTAGCCTCAAGTAACTTGAACACTGCATCTAGACAAGACTTTGGGGTTGTCTCGCTATCTTCAAGATGTTTTGCCTTCTTTGCTGCAATATATGTTGGGTTTGTCTCACAGCCTTTAGCAGACTTGTGCATGCCATCAGGCATATCATCCTGAAACAAAGTAGACAGATGACAGGTTTTGCACGTGTATAAACAAAGATGATAACTGTGCTGGCAATTCCATCCAATTTCAAATTAGAGAATAAAGAGTAAGTTCAAAATATCAATAGCATAATTTGGCATTGTTCATAATGCTGGGAGCTTCACCACACTACTGGATTACCATGTCAACATAACAAGCATAGATGAAGGGCAAAGAAAATCATTGTATCTATTTTGGATAATGTGCATGGCATGCTGTTCATATCATCAGCCACATCAGTAAGATAAAACAGGAGATGACAAGGTGCAAACGTGGGCTGCTTCACCACACACTGGATTATAAATCCACAAAAACAAGCATACATATAGCAAGTATTAATTAATGTGCATGGTATGAATAAGGAATTTGGTTTTACAAGTAAAACATAGAACTTACGGTTCTTGCAAACATGCATTTTGGTAGAAACAACAAACTAAACAACAGTAAACGATAGGGAGTATGAGCAAATTAAACAGTAGTTGATGATAAAGGCTTTAGAAGGACTGACTTACATTAACAGTTAACACCGGCTTTATAATGCCCTTCTCCATGTCAAGGGAAGGATAACTCAAGAATTTCAGCACAGAATCTTCTTCATAAGCATTGCCTGTACTCTACATTTTATAGAGAGTAATTATAGATATGATAATACTGGAAGGGATAGAGGATAATGAAGATAAGATGCAGATTGATGCTACATAATCAACTACCAATCCCTGGAAGTACACGCGTTACAGGACAAAATGTACTGACAAGAGCAATGGGCTACACTTCTGCACTGGCATTGTCTGTGTATTCTACTTGTTGGTAAGATTAAATATAGATCTGATCTTTTTTAGTAAATGGTGGGCGAGGGAGATAATATGCAGAATACTACAAAATGAACCAATCCCTCTTCCCATAATACAAGAGTGTTTTGAACACCGTGTACTGTACAAAATGTTCTTATATTATGGGACGGAGGGAGTAGCTGTTAATGCAAGTACAGTGTTAGACCACGTTCAGTCCTTACAAGAGGACTGCAGAGCTAAACTGCTTCAAAAGCATTGGGTTGATTCTAAATTTATGTAAGAGTCCATACGAATCTTATAATGTCCACCAAATGGATGATTACGAGGCTAACATGTGCAGTGATGCTACATAATCAAACAGCTATGAAAGCAACTATGGTCATACAGGGCAAGAGGTACTCACAAGAGCAATGCAGTGTGCAGTATAGTTGCGAGATTTTGTGGTCCCTTGAGAACAAATTTTCTTCTGCTAATAGTTTTCGTACAAGTGAGACATTAAGGCAAATGCAGAAATTTAGTTCGAATTGTGATGTGATATCATAGACAGTACCTTACGCTGCAGCCGAGACCAATGTGTAACAAGATTATTCCAGTCACCGTCGGATAAATGTAGCACTGGAGACTTTACAGAAATTTCGTTCAGAGGCTTGCCATCAAAGTGCGCTTGCCTCAAGTAGGAATGATACTTCATCAACGAGTGCTTGAAAAGCACAACCAACCCTTGCTCGTCATCACAATCCAGTTTGCTCCTCAGCTATTTAAAAGAATGAAATCTTGTGTCTTCTGTCAGCAGAAACATGTGCAGTAATGACCATGAATAACATTACTACATTACTTACGCGTAAGTTGCAGAGGAAGACTGGAAATTGTTCTGTGTCTGTGGTATAATCTTTCCATGAAGGAAAGATGCACACAAAGTTCCTGACAACAACATAAGCTTCATCTTCTAAACTGGGAAGAAATGGAACATGGGTCCTATTTGTTGCAATTGGGGCTCTCTTTGGTTCGAAAAGGGATTTGGCAACTGGATTTGGTGTACTCTTTGCTGGAATGGGGTTTTTGCATCGTACAGCTGGTGCTATGTCAACTGGCATAATCATACTGTTTGCTGCAGTTGGGGTCTGCTGAGTTGGGGCATCAGAAATAACCAGTGTATTAGGTCTAGAGTCTGCTAGAGTTGGGGTGTTTTGTGGGTCAGGTGATATTGCAACTACACCTAATGTGCTATTTGATTTATCAGGTGCCACTACCTTTTCCAAATGCTTTGCTTGTGCTCCTCCACGATCAGCAATCACCCTCTTCCTTTTGAATGTCTGATACACAAGAACAACATTTGAATGGATAAATATGGTATGATGACAGATGGAATATGTACTAAAAATGGATAGGCAGGGGTATTCACATACACGATGTGTAAACTAAGCTAGTGGCAGTTCAACAAAGTAGAAGCAATGCAAAGCATCAGTTGCAAGATATGTGCGAGCAATGTAACCTTGGAAAGTTATAGCAAGTACCTTGATGGGTGAATATGATAGGGCATCTTCCTCTGACTCCTCCACTAGGGAGCTACATTGACTTAGGTCTCCCTCTAGCTCAGAATAACTGCGAGGATCATATTCTGAGCATGAATCTGTAAGTGGAGAGCGTTTGCATTGAATTGCATCCAGACTTGATTTCAGTCCCTTAATGCCAAGTTTGACAGCCATGGCATTGTTCTGCTTTATTCTTTTCATGTGCACAAGCTCATAATCATTATGATGTTGTTCAGAATCTGAGATTCATGAAAACATAAAAAGTAGTCAGATTATCTATGGAATGCATTGCGGATTCAACTCGAAGAGTGTCTCCCTATAAACCCCTGCATATGCAAAGTTCACCCCCCAACCGTGCTGACCAGACCACACACAGAAATACAAACCCCTTATGTCTCTATAACAGGCAGACACACATTTCAAAAATGAAGTAGGAACATTAGAATCATATGAAATTCGTATTTGAACAAATAAACATTGACAACAAATATGACAAGGCAAGCATAGATGTAGTGAATCAATCATTTACTTGTGAGCTTACTAGGACAAGTATGCAGAATTCTAGCACAAGCAGTTTGTCTAGCACTTATTGTTTGCAACTAATCGACATGAATAATTGGGTATTATGTCGAATGAGTAAGAAAGACAAGTAAAATTGTCAACAAACCTGGCTTGCAGCAGTAATCTGGGTCAATGTCACTAGACCAACAATCCAAAATGACTAGTGTCTGTTCCGAGGGCCGGAATTTTGAAAACCCTATGAACATTAGAGGTACTAAAGATTACCAAAATACATCTGAACCATTAAGTGTAGGTAGCACTGAGCACACAACAAACCCTAATGACAGTCCTGCCTAATGAGTAATCAATCAATTAGAAAATGGGTGATGAGGAGTGGCTGCTGAGTGTTGAGGACGTATCTCAGGATAAATCGGGTTGGCTTGGTGGGTGCTGCACGCCTGAGCCCTGAACGGACTGGTAAGGTAGGCACGACGGCGCGCCCGGGCAGCGGTGACGCTGTTGGGAGAGCGGCTCCTGGCCTCCTGTTAGTCCGGCGTCTCCTCCTAGAGTCATGCCATCCGGGGACGGCAAGTCACAGGCGAGGCAGGCGGTTGGGGGCGAGTAGAGATCGGAAGCGCGCAGCAGAACAGAGGGGAATCAAGGCCTGGGATGACCCAAAATCCCAGGGTGGGTCGGCCCACCGTGGGCACCCTATAGAGATACACACCCGAGCGGCGAACATGCATTTTCGAAACTAATTTAGGAACATTTAGCTGACCAATTAAACAACTATGCTTTAATAATATCAGATTCGTATTTGAACAACTAAGCTTGTTTAGCTTGATGGGTGGAGCAGTGTTATTATGACACGAAGCACGTATTCTGATCGTATAGTGATCATAAAAGGGGGAAACTCTAAGCATATTTTTTTAGCAAAAGAGGGTTTCCCCTCCGATTTCTATTAAAGAAACCACCACGAAACCAACATGATCAATTAAACCCTAAGCATGATCAATTAAACCATATTATGGATGTGCTATGGCAGATTTGAAGCTGCAAACCAGAGAAATGTTATTTAGCATCCATTGTTTGCTTCGAACTAAGAACTAAATTCAAAGAGCTGAAAATAAAGTAGAGTAACCAAGTTAAGATCTATTTTCTGGTTGAGATCAAAAAGTTGAGGAGATATGAAGTACCACCTCTGTGACGGTAGATGGGTGCATCAGGGGATAAGTCCCATTGCGGTGGAAGAGAAGGTCGTCTGAGCGGCCCCGGCAAAGAGGACGACGGTGCCGATGAAGCGAGAGGACGCGATGCAAGGCTATTGGTCCATCGCCGTGGATGAGAAACGTCCATCTCTAGCAGTGGACGACGCGGTCTTGGTAGGCGCTCCGGCTTGGTGGAAGACGGTGGCGATGGATGTGGTCGAGGACGGCGGCGATGGATAGGGTGGCGGACGGAGGCTGGTGTGGGGATGGGGTGTTTTAGCGTGGATGGTGTATGAATGGGGAAATGGAGGGAGAGGTACGGGGAACCATGTTTTTGGGACGCGCCTGTCTGAAATATGGAAAAGTTACGAACTTAGCCCCCGTTTAAAATTTGGACGTCTCGTCGGTTGGGGATAGGACGTTAATCTCGCATCTCACCAATATTTGCCCAGAGCGATTTCGAGCGAGGAGAGGGTGGTTGGCGCCCATGGTTGGCACCCACGGTGTATGAATGGGGATGACAGGTAGGGTGGTTGTGTCACGTCTGAGTGAAGTTACAAACCTGCCCCTATTGAAAATATTTGCCTACATCGATTTCGGCTGAGTCGAGTTCGTTTTTCTGCCCACCGTTTATGAATGGGGCATGGAGGGAGAAACAGAGGTCTTTCAGACGAGCTTGAATCAAATGTGTTTTGCCGCCCATGTTTGACGCCCACCGTGTCGGAATGGGCTCAGAGGCGGTCGTGTCACGTCTAATTGAAGTTACTAACCTACCCCTATTTAGAGCAGTGGAAATCGGGCAGATGGTTTGTCCGTGTAATGGGTAGACAGTCATTTCCATCTCCCAAACACTTGGCTTCGGGCAGCCGACGAGGGAGTGGACATTTTGCTGCTTCTTTCGAATTTTGGGACAATAAGCATCCACGTTTACCCTGGCAACTAAATTCGAATCCATTTTGTATTCCTATATGAATCTTTATAAATCATTCTATGTGTTTTTATATATCTTCAAAAGGACGACAAAGATGTATTCCACTGTCATATATGAATATGGTTTACAAATGCCGATACTCAAATTCAGAAGCTAGAATCCAGCTTAAGGTGGATTCAAATATTTGGAACACTTCATGTCCAACTCAAATGTCACACGCAGCATAATGTGTACTCCCATTTAGATATGTACACAAGCAATGTACCAAGATTCAAATACCGAGTCAATCAACCAAGAATGTACAGAACTAATAGACATATAAAAACTTATAGAGCATATGGATCAATAATATCAACTAACATACATAAGCCAGGCCGCTGTACTTTTTTTTGGCTACAACAACATACTTTTTTTAGCCAGCATCTTGGCCCTTTCTGATGCGTGCCACTTATGGTCCATCTATACTACTACTATTGCTGAATGCACATTCAGCCCGATTGGCATATTTGTAGGTCTGGCAAAGCAATCCAAATGAAATGTCTCGGAGTCTTATCAATTAATATAGACTTGTGCTCAAATAAAATTACAAACCAAAAAACAAAAAAACAATTATTACATGATCTCTAAAACAAATGGTTTGATTGATTACATGAACAGACAACACAAATGTTATTCAACTATGGAAAGAACATTTCACCTATGATTTACCAAGTAGGAATTTAATTTCCTTTTTTCCTTCAGGACCTTAACGATCTTGTCAGTCTCAGCTTGCTTCGTTTTGAAATCCACAAAATATTTAATGGTTGTCTTGAGTACTGCTTGTGATTGTGCTGTTTGCTTCCTCAACATGTCAACTTCATCTCTAAGTGCAGAAGCAGAATCTCTTTCTACCACTAGTTTAGCCTCTAGAGCATCAGTAGTTGGCAATTCATAATGCACGATTGGGCCGGTGCCACTGCTGTGGGATGATGCAAAGTCCATGGGGACCTTGCTCTTTGATCTTGGCCTAACCTATTTTGCCATTAAAGTTCCGATTGGATTCAGAAAAGTTGAAGTTAGCAAAACATCTCAACTGGGAGTTAGGCCAACTCCACCGCGCGACCCTATCCTGTCCGCCCCCGTCCGTTTGGGGTAAAAGGGACAAAAGAGACGGCCTAGCCCGCGGGCGCAAACGTACTTTGTGTCTGCTTTGTGTCCGCTTTCGACCCATCCCCGGCCCAAACTTGCGCTGGTTTTGGGGTGAAACGGACAGCGCGCGGACGGGCGGGACGTGCGTGCTTGTCCTTCCCTGGCCCGCCTGTCGGTGGGAGAAACCAAC
>NC_057795.1:441793583-441936410 GCF_018294505.1 Triticum aestivum
AACCCTCCCACCTCCCTCCCGCCGCCCCCTCTCTCCTCCGTCCATGGCCGACGCCCCGCCGAGTCCCGGCGGCCTGGCCGTCGACCCGCCCGCAAAGGTGAAGAAGAAGGCGCCAAGGAAACCGCGGTCGGAGTGCACGCCGGAGGAGATCGCCAAGTTGGACGCTGAATCGGCGAAGAGGAGGGAACGGAGAGCGGTCGTCAAGCTCAATGCCGCCCTGCAGCGGCCGTCGCCCCGGCGAGCACCAGCTCATTTGTTGCGCGGCCTACGCACTGCCAGTCGCCGACGTCGCGCACCACGCCCATGTCGCCCGGCTTCCCTCCACCAAGGCACGACGGACAGACCCGTTTCTCGGGGTCGCCGGAGGTGGGCTTGTTTGCGCCGTCCACACCGCGCCCCGCGGCCGTCATCGACCTCAACGTCACGCGCGGGTCCAGCAGCTATGTTGCCGGCCGCTGGCTGATGCCGGCGATGGACGTGTAGGCCGGCGTGATGAACCGGGGACGATGGCTGAATTAATTTTTTTAGTGGATGCGGACAGGATGGGGCAATAGGATGCGGCCGCGCGCTGCGCGCACGGCCACCGCATCCCCGGACACGCCCGGACACGGCCTGAAACCCCTACCCAAACGGGCAGAATCCGGACAAAACGGATTTCCGTTTGGGGTCGCGCGGTGGAGTTGGCCTTATAACAGCAAACTAGTTAAACAAACAAGGAATTAAAGAGTTTCAATTGGATGCTGAAAAGTAGTTATTAACATCATTGTAACCCGCTGTTGCAGCAGCAAAGCAGTTAAACAAACAAGTAGATATTTAAGTTAAGGCAAACAGGTAATTCTTAACAGTAAGTATCAAACACATAGATAGGCGCAGTCTACAATATGATTAACAGGCTGTGGCATTATGTAATTAGTAGCAACCTAAATTAAGCCAAGCAACATAATTGAAATTTTTTGCAATAAGTGGCTAACTAAAATTCCGAGAAGCAGGTAGCTGAACTTACGCTAGTTCTTTGTACAGGCACACTGCAACTTCTTTTTCGCTTACAAGGTTGTACGAAGGATTCCATGGCATCAATTGCTTGGATACGCAGTCCGAATACTTCTTTCTTCCCACACTGCATTGGTAAGTCGAATGGTTAATCTGGTAAGATGGTGCGTCCTTGATATGTTATATGAGGACGTGTAGTCAGACTAGTTGTAGCCACACACATCACACTGGCTTTTACTGTATATTTCATGCGATTACTTTTGGCATATCGAGATCTAAGCAATCTACAATAGGATGAAAAGACTGGGATCCTTCACATTATTGGCGAACTTAGTTCATAGAAACAAGCAATTCAACCATTCTGTGGGTAAATCAAAAGCGCCACTGGAATATTTTTCACTATCCAATCATACACGCAAAAAGGGGCGACGCCACCATAGGGGCTGGTATGGGCGGCCACCTCAGGTGGCTGGAAAGTGTGCACCTAGTTTGAGTCGTCCAGGTTGGCCCATGCTAGTTTTGTTCGTCCCAACGCACGAGCAGGATATGTAAAAAATGAAGAAAAATGTTTCAATTTGGATGGGCCAATAACATAAGTGCAAGGCAGGACCTATAGCAGGCTCGCGGCCCAAACGAGCGCCTCCCATATCGATCGACAACAGGAAAAGTCCCAATTCATTCGCTCCAGCCTCCAGTCTAGTTCGCTCCTAACCTAGCCGCCGCTGGACAGACCGACACAACACTTCCTCGCGCCCTCATTTGAGGGCGGTCGCGGGCTTCAAGTGAACGGAAGGACAAGAAGATGAAGATCCAACCTTGGGTGTAGCATGCGTGGGAGGCAGCGGCAGTAGCACGGGCGTGGAATCGAGCTTGCGCAAACGGTCAGTCGCAGCTTGCAAGAGTAGCATGCGCAACGAGCAGGTACATCACATCCCTGATTATATCTAATTCAACTCTTCAATTTCTGGCCAATAGTTAAACCTGTCGGTGTTGTAAAACTTCTTGTATGTAGGGATGAGAAAATGAAATCAATTTCTACTTATTTTATAACTCCCCCAATCAATACTGAACTGACATAATCTGATGTATCTAATCAAGTTTCCGGTGCAAACATACAAGCTCATGTTGTTCTTGAGCCTGAAGTGTCTAATGAACAGACTGCTAATGAAGGATTTGATGCAAACATTTTACATGCTCCTGGTGATGAACATATAGTGTCTAATGAGGGATCTAATGCAAGCATTTTGCAAGCTCATTGAAGGATTTAGTGTCTAATGATGATCTACTATGTTGAGAGAGACAGAGATTTGAAGGCATTGATGACAAGCAAATTACAGTGCATTTTCATAGCTTGAGGAAACGTCGAGGCCATCTACCAGAAAGTCCCCGTATCATGACAACATAGAATAAATACTTTTCTAATCTGTTGTTTGAAACTATTGGCATACTTGTGCAGGATAGATATATTGATATGCAGTTTGCGCACTGGTTATAGGTGCAATTACACTTCGATATTTTCAGCCAGAGAATGAATAATTTAAGCAGGTACAAACCATGTTCGTAGTCCTTGTACACCATGATGCATTTTGTGTTTTTTGGTGCTTGCATCATTTAGTGTTTATAATCTGAACTACTTTGTATCATTAGCTGGTTTTCAAAGTGCATGTAGCTTCACATTTCTCAAGTTATGTTGATTTCCGGAGTGCAAGTGCCTTCGTATTTTTTAAGTTAAATGTTCGCCCCTGGTAACTTGAATTCGTGGATCCGCCACTGCACACAAATCATACACGAATGCCAGTATGAATTAAATGAAATGCAGGGACTTACGCTAGCTCGTTGTACAGGCTCACCACAGCTCTGCTTGTGCTTGGGATGTTCCATGTACAAGTCCATGTTACCACTTGCTTGGATGTGCAGGCCTTGTGCTCCTTGCATCCCCCTCTGCATTTTTGACATGGCGAATGGTTGCTCAAATAAGTGGAATCGACCTTGATGTTGTACCGGAGGACAGATACTTACAAGGTTATACGAGTGTGCAGGATGTGTACCAGATCCCGTAGCGCTGTCATGCCACGCTAAAAAATGGATTTGCTTGTTTCAGATGATATCTCCAGAAGAAATAAGAGTTAAAGTCAGAGTTGCATAGGCGGGTAAGCTAAGAGAGCAGTGAAAGGATATCCAAACATCGTCGGAACAGTGCACAAGGGAGTGATGTGTGGATACCTAGTTCGGGCCGGCGTTTGGGCATGCTCGCCTAGCTAGAGTGCGGGTTACTTCAGAGCTGTTGAGGGTGATGCGCTGGCGTTGGATGGCCGTGCACGAATGCAGATCTTGAGTGGCAGCGGAGTGCTACGATGTGGTGGACGAGACCGTTGGTGAAGCCCCAACGGCCTCGGGGGGCGGAGGTGCGACGATGTTCTCGGTGAAGTAGCCCCGTTGAGCTGGGAGACGATGTCGGTGAAGCGCACCTGATGTGGCGGAACTCGGTGTTTGTGAGGCACGTCGGTTGCAGCGGCCGACGTGGTCGGTGGAACACCCGGTGCGGTGGACAAGGGCGTAGATGAGGTAGCTCCGGTGCGGTGGTGAAGCGCGACCGTCATCGTCGTCGTGGTCGTCCGGCACAGAGGTGGGGAAAGAGACGAGACGAGGGGCGATTCGAACTTTGCTTGGCTTGACGGCGAATTATGGATTTGAGCAATCTGGGCGCAGAAGGGGACGGTGGAGAAGAGAGATTTTGCAGGGCTGGAATTGGGGCTGCTAGATATTCCAATCTGAAATGTGGAAGCGTGAACTTATTTTGTCGTCGTCCTTTTTGGGGGAGGGGGGCTGGGGGTGGGGGTGGGGGAGTTGGGCAGGGAGGGAGGGGGTGGGTGCTACCTCTTGAGCACTATGTTGGATTTCCCCGAAGAGGAGAGGATGATGCAGCAAAGTAGCGTAAGTATTTCCCTCAGTTTTCGAGAACCAAGGTATCAATCCAGTAGGAGGCCACACACAAGTCCCTCGTACCTACACAAAATGATAGGTCCTCGCAACCAATGCAATTAGGGGTTGTCAATCCCTTCACAGTCACTTACGAGAGTGAGATCTGATAGAGATGATAAATAATATTTTTCGTATTTTTGGTATATAGATGCAAAGTGAAAAGTAAAAGGCAAAGTAAAAACAAAGCAAGTATCAAAGTAATGGAGATTGATATGATGAGAATAGACCCGAGGGCCATAGGTTTCACTAGTGGCTTCTCTCAAGAGCATAGATATTCTATGGTGGGTGAACAAATTACTGTTGAGCAATTGACAGAATTGAACATAGTTATGAGTATATCTAGGTATGATCATGTATATAGGCATCACCTCCAAGACAAGTAGACCGAAACGATTCTGCATCTACTACTATTACTCCACTCATCGACCGCTATCTAGCATGCATCTACAGTATTAAGTTAAAAACAGAGTAACGCCTTAAGCAAGATGACATGATGTAGAGGGATAAATTCATGCAATATGATAAGAACCCCATCCTGTTATCCTCGATGGCAACAATACAACACGTGCCTTGCTGCCCCTTCTGTCACTGGGAAAGGACACCGCAAGATTGAACCCAAAGCTAAGCACTTCTCCCATTGCAAGAACTACCAATCTAGTTGGCCAAACCAAACGGATAATTCGAAGAGACTTGCAAAGATAACCAATCATACATAAAAGAATTTAGAGGAGATTCAAATATTATTCATAGATAAGCTGGATCATAAACCCACAATTCATCGGTCTCAACAAACACACCACAAAAAGAATAATACATCGAATAGATCTCCACGAGAGAGGGGGAGAACATTGTGTTGAGATCTAAAAAGAGAGAAGAAGCCATCTAGCTACTAGCTATGGACCCGAAGGTCTGAAGTAAACTACTCACACTTCATCAGAGGGGCTATGGTGTTGATGTAGAAGCCCTCCATGGTGGATGCCCCCTCCGGCGGAGCTCCGGAACAGGCCCCAAGATGGGATCTCGTGGATACAGGAAGTTGCGGCGGTGGAATTAGGTTTTTGGCTCCTGTTTTGATCGTTTGGGGGTACGTAGGTATATATAGAAGGAAGGAGTACATCGGTGGAGTAACAGGGGGCCCACGAGGTAGGCGGGCGCACCCTAGGGGGGGGGCGCCCCCCACCCTCGTGACCGCCTCTTCTGTGCCTTGGCGTAGGGGCCAAGTCTCCTGGATCACGTTCGGTGAGAAAATCACATTTCCGAAGGTTTCATTCCGTTTGGACTCCTTTGATATTCCGTTTCTTTGAAACACTGAAATAGGCAAAAAAAACAGCAATTCTGGGCTGGGCTTCCGGTTAATAGGTTAGTCCCAAAAATAAATACAAAAGTGGAAAATAAATCCCAATATAGTCCAAAACAGTAGATAAAGTAGCATGGAGCAATCAAAAATTATAGATACGTTGGAGACGTATCAGGCATCCCCAAGCTTAATTCCTGCTCGTCCTCGAGTAGGTAAATGATAAAAGGAGATTTTTTGATGCGGAGTGATACTTTGGCATAATTTCAATGTAAATCTTCTTAATTGTGGCATGAATATTCAGATCCGAAAGATTCAAGACAAAAGTTCATATTGACATAAAAATAATAATACTTCAAGCATACTAAGTAAACAATCATGTCTTCTCAAAATAACATGGCCAAAGAAAGTTATCCCTACAAAATCATATAGTCTGGCTATGCTCCATCTTCCCCACACAAAATATTTAAATCATGCATAACCCCAATGACAAGCCAAGCAATTGTTTCATACTTATGACATTCTCAAAACTTTTTCAATCTTCACGCAATACATGAGCGTGAGCCATGGATATAGCACTATATGTGGAATAGAATGGTGGTTGTGGAGAAGACAAAAAGAGGGAAGATAGTCTCACATCAACTAGGCGTATCAACGGTCTATGGAGATGCCCATCAATAGATATCAATGTGAGTGAGTAGGGATTGCCATGCAACGGATGCACTAGAGCTATAAGTATATGAAAGCTCAACAAAAGAAACTAAGTGGGTGTGCATCCAACTCGCTTGCTCACGAAGACATAGGGCATTTGAGGAAGCCCAGCATTGGAATATACAAGCCAAGTTCTATAATGAAAAATTCCCGCTAGTATATGAAAGTGACAAAATGAGAGACTCTCTATCATGAAGATCTTGGTGCTACTTTGAAGCACAAGTGTGGTAAAAGGATAGTAACATTGTCCCTTCTCTCTTTTTCTCTCTCTTTTTTTTATTTGGGCCTTTTCTCTTTTTTTATGGCCTTTTTTTTCTTTTTTTAGTTTTCGTCCGGATTCTCATCCCGACTTGTGGGGGAATCATGGTCTCCATCATCCTTTCCTCACTTGGGACAATGCTCTAAAAAATGATGATCATCACACTTTTATTTTTCTTACAACTCAATAATTACAACTCGATTCTTAGAACAAAGTATGACTCTATATGAATGCCTCCGGTGGTGTACCGGGAAATGCAATGAATCAAGAGTGACATGTATGAAAGAATTATGAACGGTGGCTTTGCCACAAATACGATGTCAACTACATGATCATGCTAGCAATATGACAATAATGGAGCGTGTCATAATAAACGGAATGGTGGAAAGTTGCATGGCAATATATCTCGGAATGGCTATGGAAATGCCATGATAGGTAGGTATGGTGGCTTTTTTGAGGAAGATATATGGTGGGTGTATGATACCGGCGAAAAGTGTGCGGTATTAGAGAGGCTAGCAATGGTGGAAGGATGGGAAAAAGTGCGTATAATCCATGGAGTCAACATTAGTCATAAAGAACTCATATACTTATTGCAAAAATCTAGAAGTTATCAAAGCAAAGTATTACACGCATGCTCCTAGGTGGATAGATTGGTAGGAGAAGACCATCGCTCGTCCCCGACCGCCACTCATAAGAAAGACAATCAATAAATAAATCATGCTCCGAATTCATCACATAATGGTTTACCATACGTGCATGCTACGAGAATCACAAAATTTAACACAAGTATTCTTTAAATTCACAACTACTCAATTAGCATGACTCTAATATCACCATCTTAATATCTCAAAACAATTATCAAGCATCAAACTTATCTTAGTATTCAACGCACTCAAAAGAAAGTTTCACATATCTTGAATACCAAGTAGATTAATATTAAGCAAATTACCATGCTATTAACGACTCTCAAAATAATCTATGTGAAGCATGAGAGATCAATAGTTTCTTTAAAACAAATCCACCACCGTGCTCTAAAAGATCTAAGTGAAGCACTAGAGCAAAAACTATCACGCTCAAAAGATATAAGTGAAGCACTATGAGCAAAATTATCAAGCTCAAAAGATATAAGTGAAGCACATAGAGTATTCTAGAAAATTCCAATTTGTGTATGGCTCTCTCAAAAGGTGTGTATAACAAGGATGATTGTGGTAAACTGACAAGCAAAGACGCAAATAATACAAGACGCTGCAAGCAAAACACATATCATGTGGTGAATAAAAATATAGCTCCAAGTAAATTACCGATGGAAGTAGACGAAAGAGGGGATGCCTTCCGGGGCATACCCAAGCTTTGACTTTTTGGTGTCCTTGTATTATCTTGGGGGTGCCATGGGCATCCCCAGGCTTAGGCTCTTGCCACTCCTTGTTCCATAATCCATCAAAAGAATTCACCCAAAACTTGAAAACTTCACAACACAAAACTCAATAGAAATCTCGTGAGCTCCGTTAGAGAAAGAAAACAAAAGATTACTTTAAGGTACTGTAATGAACTCATTCTTTATTTATATTGCTGTTAAACCTACTGTATTCCAAGTTCTCTATGGATCATAAACTATTTTACTAGCCATAGATTCATCAAAATAAGCAAACAACACACGCAAAACAGAATCTGTCAAAAACAGAACAGTCTGTAGTAATCTGTAACTAACGCAAACTTATGGAACTTTAAAAATCGTACCAAAATATGAAGTCCTGGAAAATTTGTTTATTTAACAGCAGAAAAAAGAATCAACACAAAATCACGTTTCTGTGATTTAACAAAATTATATTCGTGCGTGCAAAGTTTCTGTTTTTCAGCAGAATCAAATCAACTATCATCGTAGGTTATCCTATAGGTTCTACTTGGCACAAACACTAATTAAAACATAAAACCACATCTAAACAGAGGCTATATGGATTATTTATTCCTAAACAGAAGCAAAAAGCAAAAACTAGAAATAAAATTGGGTTGCCTCCCAACAAGCGCTATCGTTTAATGCCCCTAGCTAGGCATAAAAGCAAGGATAGATCTAGGTATTGCCATCTTTGGTAGGCAATTCTTCAATGAGGCATCTACCTCCTTTAGAATTTTCTTTCTTTCTAGTAATTGTCAAATTTTCAGGCAATAGATCAAAAAAATTCATTCATAGCAAATGGTTCCTTAATGATGGCAAAAAGATTGGGATGAACACTTATAGATTTAAGATCCGCAGTTTCCTTACTAGATGATTCACCCTTATTCTTAGGAACATAAATAAGCTTAGTATTTTTAGTAGACGAACTTGGAGTGTTTTGTACAGAAGAAAAAACGGTTCCCAAGTTGGTAATGATACCCTCAAGTTTATCGATTCTTGTGGAATCTAGATTTATTTTCTCATTAACTATGGGTTCTTTTTCTTTAATATTTTTCAAAGTCATTCTTACCTTAGATCCATATTGGGTAATTTGATTGTGGATCTTTTTATCAAGATTTTCAATTGATTCAATGGTAGCAACTTTATTCTCAATAATTTCAAGTCTTTGCATAACATGCTCGAAAGTTAACATAGTTCCATTAATCAAAAGAGGTGGTGAGCCAAATAAATCTATTAAAGCATTATAAGAATCAAAAGTATGGCTACCCAAGAAATTCCCTCCGGTAATGGTATCAAGGATATATCTATACCAAGGATTAGCACCTACGTAAAAATTACGAAGAAGAAGTGAAGTAGATTGCTTCCTGGTAGATCTATTTTGAGCATTGCAAATTCTATACCAAGCGTCTTTTAGATTTTGTCCCTACCTCTTCTTAAAATTTAGAAATTCATTCTCAGGAGATAATGGAGAAGATATGAGACTAGTCATGACGACAAGAAAGAAAACTAACACACGAGCAAACAAACGGACGAGGAAAAAGGCAACGGGAAAAAGAGGAGGAGATTGGGAAAGAGAGGGCGAATAAAACGGCAAGGGTGAAGTGGGGGAGAGGAAAATAAGAGGCAAATGGCAAATAATGTAATGCGGGAGATAGGGATTGTGATGGGTACTTGCTATGGTTGACTTGCTCTTGCGTGAGCCTCCCCGGCAAGGGCGCCAGAAATTCTTCTTGCTACCTCTTGAGCATTGCCTTGGATTTCCCCGAAGAGGAGAGGATGATGCAGCAAAGTAGCATAAGTATTGCCCTTAGTTTTTGAGAACCAAGGTATCAATCCAGTAGGAGGCCACGCACAAGTCCCTCGTACCTACACAAAACGATAGCTCCTCGCAACCAACGCGATTAGGGGTTGTCAATCCCTTCACGGTCACTTACGAGAGTGAGATCTGATAGAGATGATAAATAATATTTTTGGTATTTTTGGTATATAGATGCAAAGTGAAAAGTAAAAGGCAAATTAAAAACAAAGCAAGTATCAAAGTAATGGAGATTGATATGATGAGAATAGACCCGAGGGCCATAGGTTTCACTAGTGGCTTCTCTCAAGAGCATAGATATTCTACGGTGGGTGAACAAATTACTGTTGAGCAATTGAGAGAATTGAGCATAGTTATGAGTATATCTAGGTATGATCAAGTATATAGGCATCACGTCCAAGATATGTAGACCGAAACGATTCTGCATCTACTACTATTACTCCACTCATCGACCGCTATCCAGCATGCATCTAGAGTATTAAGTTAAAAACAGAGTAATGCCTTAAGCAAGATGACATGATGTAGAGGGATAAATTCATGCAATATGATAAGAACCCCATCTTGTTATCCTCGATGGCAACAATACAATACGTGCCTTGCTGCCCGTTCTGTCACTGGGAAAGGACACCGCAAGATTGAACCCAAAGCTACACACTTCTCCCATTGCAAGAACTACCAATCTAGTTGGCCAAACCAAACGGATAATTCTAAGAGACTTGCAAATATAACCAATCATACATAAAAGAATTCAGAGAAGATTCAAAAATTATTCATAGATAAGCTGGATCATAAACCCACAATTCATCGGTCTCAACAAACACATCGCAAAAAGAAGATTACATCGAATAGATCTCCACGAGAGAGGGGGAGAACATTGTATTGAGATCCAAACAAAGAGAAGAAGCCATCTAGCTACTAGCTATGGACCCGAAGGTCTGAAGTAAACTACTCACACTTCATCGGAGGGGCTATGGTGTTGATGTAGAAGCCCTCCATGGTGGATGCCCCCTCCAGCGGAGCTCCGGAACAGGCCCCAAGATGGAATCTCGTGGATACAGGAAGTTGCAGCGGTGGAATTAGGTTTTTGCCTCTTGTTCTGATTGTTTGGGGGTATGTAGGTATATATATGAGGAAGGAGTACGTCGGTGGAGCAACAGGGGGCCCACGAGGCATGGGTGCGCGCCCTAGGGGGGGCACCCCCACCCTCGTGACCGCCTCTTCTGTGCCTTGGCGTAGGGTCCAAGTCTCCTAGATCATGTTCGGTGAGAAAATCATGTTTTTGAAGGTTTCATTCCGTTTCGACTCCATTTGATATTTCGTTTCTTCGAAACACTGAAATAGGAAAAAAACAGCAATTCTGGGTTGGGCCTCCGGTTAATAGGTTAGTCCCAAAAATAATATAAAAGTGGAAAATAAAGCCCAATATAGTCCAAAACAGTAGATAAAGTAGCATGGAGCAATCAAAAATTATAGATACGTTGGAGACGTATCAGTGGGTGGTTGGGTGCTACGCATCCGTCCGACACACGCGACCACCCCGACAGGACTATGCTTCGGTGCCTCAAGGCACCTGCCTTTGTGTCCATGACATGTGGGCCCAACAGGTGGCTGGCCCACATGTCAGTGACCCAAAGGCAGGTGCCTTTAAGGCACCAAAGCAGCATCCACTCCGACACGACACTGGTCTTCCTGGTGCGCCTACATTTGAGAATGCAAACGAATCTTCTTTCATTTGCAAACGAATCTGTATGTATTACCATGCCCGTGTTTTCCTTGCAATAATTAGTCATTCGAAACGAGATACTCCCTCCGTTCACATTTGTATGTCGTTTCAGACAACTTAAAATGAATTGTTTTGCACATTGTCTGAAATGTCTTCAAGGTCTTATAAAAGTGAACAGAGGGAGTACTATAAATTAATTAATGAGGAGTTATTTGAAAAAAAATCGAAACGGTATCCACGCTAACGTGGATTAAGTGTGTGTCACATAATTATTTATTTGAATTAGAGTGTGTGTCACGTAGCGATCTCCAATTCTAACGTGGATTTCGCATTTCACTGTATCCACGCTACTTTTTTAATACAAATTCATATGTATATGATGAACACCATGGTAGTGAGAAAACTTTTGGATGGAATCAAACATATGACCTACAAAAAAGCACAACAAATTGAGTCAATGTCAACTTTTCGAAACTTAGTATGGCACGAATTCAAAATAATTACCCGTATGCATGGTCCTCAGTTCAAATCTTACAATCTTCCTCTCCTAACCACCTTATGAAGCTATCGGTTTCCAACACACGTTACGTTCATTCTTTCTCTCCATGTTCCGATCTCTAAGTCTCTCAACTACACAACCCCTTTTTCCACTCTGTTACCAAATGTATTTACCTCACACACCCGCCGTTGTACCCCATGCTGAGCTCTCTCTCCCCCCTCTCCCTCTCACCTTCTCGCGCTGAATACATGCATTGCCTATCTAGCCCCCCCCCCCTCAGCCTCTCGTGTGCACGCATGCACGTTGTATATCTAGGTCACACTCGCTCAATCTCGCTCTCTTTATCTGAGTCTCGTTTAACCTCGTTTTCCTTCACACACTAATGATATATCTCCCTGTTCGGGCCTTGATCGACACACTCTATACTCTCTCATGCAGATTGTCTATCTAGGTCAGTCCATCCAAGCTGCCTCCACTCTTTCAACCTCATGGTGGGCCACGCTCACTCAATCTCTCTCTCTCTCTCTCTTTGTATGTCTCGATTGACCTTGCTCTTTCTCGGACAAAAATGATATATCACCATGTTTGAGCCCAATTCGACCTATTCACATGGTATACTCTCTCACGCACATTGTCTATCTAGGTCACTCTCTCCAACCCATCTCACTCTCTCGATCGCACGGCGACCCTATGTGATCGGTTGACCTTGCTTCCTCCCACGCACAAAATATTTACACGTCTGTGACTAGATCATCTCTCAAGCTCTATCTTACAGCCCTCACCCTTGCTAAAAGCTCAATCAAACATTATCTCTCCAAAGCATATATATTTGTTCAATGAATGTCGGACCACACTCACTTTGTTTCTCTATCTATATGTCTCTCGATTGGCCTTGCTTTCTCACACCGTATCTTCCACGCATTGAAGCTACTACCTCTCCATCCCTCGCAAAGCCGGAGCTATTTACATTGCGAGGGGCACTCCAACCTTGGATTAATTTGTGTAGGCATTTATTCCGGTCGGTTTAGATTATATTTTCATAGCATTCGGCCCACAACTACTCCAAACACCGTTGCAACCCACACAACTCCTCTAGTTGATTTCCCTCTGGTTCGGTCATCGCTCTCTCGCACGTCCTTTCTCGCCTTCAACGTCGCACCATGGTATTATTGAAAAAACTATGTTGTTCTCTTTAATTATTATAAATAAGCTACAAAACTACACACCGATAGTCCACTTGGAATGGAACAAATTTCGACCCACAAATTAAAGTGCTACAAACTACACACCGAGGGGCCCACATGTCATGAAAAATTTTTGGACCCATATACAAATTAAAAAATAAAGGATGAGGATCGAACATGCGACCGGGCCTTCAAGCCGCACGTCAATAGGCAACATACGTAGAACAACAATGTTTGTTGTACCCCCCTTTGTTCCCATAATGTTTTTATATTACCACAGCCTAATTAATGGATAACATGTAATATTATTTTTAGTACTATTCGCCTTCACTTACTGGTGGGTTCCATGTGTGCTCTCTCCTCTCCTCCCCTTCTGCATTTAGACGCACGGGCAAACACGAAGAACTCGCGGGTGATGTTGCAGTTGACCATATCTGGACGCGTTCACAAGTCACGGCACCAGTTTCACATACTAGCAGCACTAGTCAGTGCACGTTAATTTGGAAGTATATTAAGTGCATGCGGATATTAAGTACTAGGATATTATTTGCATGCTATTATGTGATTAGCAATATTTTTGGCATGAAATTAACTGCACACTAAACGTGGTGAGCGCTCGACATTGAAGCAGTCTAGGTCGTTGGATGACAAGGAATACATGTGGCTTGATGATGTTTTATATTTAATTTGATACGGCTCTAGCAGAACATTCAATCAATCAACCCATAGATTTCGTTCAGTCTAACTCCGACTTTAAATTATACGACGATCGATATAAAATAAACAGAAATGATAAACCTTCGGATTTTAAGCATGGCAATCTGAACGTTTTTCAATGAAAATTTAGATTATGCGGTGGCGGCGGGGGAGTCTCGCGGTAGCAAGCGGCTCCTCTGCCGTGCTCTGTGTGTCGTCAGGCCACTGACCGACGGCGACGGCGGCGTCTTGCGTCGTTGTTGGCGTACTCCTGGACGTTGGCCTAGCTTCAAGGAAGGCCAAAATGTTTTGGACTTCGGAGAGAGTCAACTAGCGGGAGGAGGCGACTGGCGTTGGTGCAAGGAAGCGGTCGACGGCGGCCATCCATGCCGCTGCGGGGGGAACTGGCAGCCGCGCGGGGACAGGCACTGTCAACGGTGCGGCGGAGACATTCGTGTGCACGGGCACCGGCACGGGCGCGCACGTCATTGCACGCACAGGCGCATGCGCTGGTAGGTGCACGGGCACCGGCACGGGCGTGCGCGTCAGTGCACGTGCAGGCGCATGCGCTGGCAGGTGCACGGGCGCGTGAAAGTTGGTGGGGACCTCGTGGAACCCCGTGGCATCAAGCTCGGTGACAATGTGTGGCTCCCAACCCATCATTGCCACGGGGATGGGCGCTGGTGTTGGAAATAATCCCTAGAGGCAATAATAAAATGGTTATTATTATATTTCATTGTTCATGATAATTGTCTATTGTTCATGCTATAATTGTGTTATCCAGAAATCGTAATACATGTGTGAATATATATACCACAACACGTCCCTAGTGAGCCTCTAGTTGACTAGCTCGTTGATCAACAGATAGTCATGGTTTCCTGACTATGGACATTGGATGTCATTGATAACGGGATCACATCATTAGGAGAATGATGTGATGGACATGACCCAATCCTAAGCATATCACAAGATCGTGTAGTTTGTTTTGCTAGAGCTTTTCCAAATGTCAAGTATCATTTCCTTAGACCATGAGGTTGTGCAACTCCCGGATATCGTAGGAGTGCTTTTGGTGTGCCAAACGTCACAACGTAACTGGGTGACTATAAAGGTGCACTACGGGTATCTCCAAAAGTGTCTGTTGGGTTGGCACGAATCGAGACTAGGATTTGTCACTTCGTATGACGGAGAGGTATCTCTGGGCCCACTCAGTAATGCATCATCATAATGAGCTAAATGTGACCAAGTGTCTGGTCACGGGATCATGCATTACGGTACGAGTAAAGTGACTTGCCAGTAACGAGATTAAACTCAGTATTGGGATACCGACGATCGAATCTCGGGCAAGTAACGTACCGATTGACAAAGGGAATTGCATACGGGATTGATTGAATCCTCGACATCATGGTTCATCCGATGAGATCAT
Source organism: Triticum aestivum (assembly GCF_018294505.1). Lineage (NCBI taxonomy): Eukaryota > Viridiplantae > Streptophyta > Magnoliopsida > Poales > Poaceae > Triticum > Triticum aestivum. The sequence continues at coordinate 441,808,554 of NC_057795.1, forward strand.
CGAGGAGCATGTGGGAGCCAACATGGGTATCCAGATCCCCCTGTTGGTTATTGACCGGAGAGTTGTCTCGGTCATGTCTGCATGTCTCCCGAACCCATTGGGTCTACACACTTAAGGTTCGGTGACGCTGGGGTTGTAGAGATATAAGTATGCGGTAACCCGAAAGTTGTTCGGAGTCTCGGATAAGATCCTGGACATCACGAGGAGTTCCGGAATGGTCCAGAGATGAAGAATTATATATAGGAAGTCCAGTTTCTGCCATCGGGAAAGTTTCGGGGGTCACCGGTATTGTACCGGGACCACAGGAAGGGTCCCGGGGGTCCATCGGGTGGGGCCACCTATCTCGGAGGGCCCCATGGGCTGAAGTGGGAGGGGAACCAGCCCCTGGTGGGCTGGTGCGCCCCCCCTTGGGCCCCCCTGCGCCTAGGGTTGGAAACCCTAGGGGTGGGGGGCGCTCCACTTGCCTTGGGGGGCAAGCCACCCCCTTGGCCGCCGCCCCCCATCTAGATGGGATCTAGAGGGGCCGGCGCCCCCCTGGACCCCTATATAAAGAGGGGGGAGGGAGGGCTGTGAACCCTAGCCCCTGGTGCCTCCCTCTCCCTCCCGTGACACCTCTCCCTCTCGCTGTGCTTGGCGAAGCCCTGCCGAGATCGCTGTTGCATCCACCACCACGCCTTCGTGCTGCTGGATCTCCATCAACCTCTCCTTCCCCCTTGCTGGATCAAGAAGGAGGAGACGTCTTCCCAACCGTATGTGTGTTGAACGCGGAGGTGCCGTCCGTTCAGCGCTAGGATCTCCGGTGATTTGGATCACGACGAGTACGACTCCCTCAGCCCCGTTCTCTTGAACGCTTCCGTGCGCGATCTACAAGGGTATGTAGATGCACTCCTCTCTCTCTCGTTGCTAGATGACTCCATAGATTGATCTTGGTGAAGCGTAGAATTTTTTTTGTTTTCTGCAACGTTCCCCAACAGCTGGCACAGTTGGGGCGCCAGGAGCCGGAACGGGAGCGGGGACAGGCGCGGCGTCTTCCCGCAAGGCTAGTTCAAGCTCGTCACAAAGCGCCTTATGTTCTTGAGACTCCGGCTGGGTGTCTTCCTCAGGAGACTGGAACACTAAGGGCAGACCATCGTGAGGCGGCATGGCGTACATTTAGGTCAGGTTGGTTGGAGGTAGAAGACAGGAGAATCAGAGAGGAAGAGAGAAGATTGTAGCGATATCGGCTAGTGCGGGGTTGATTTTAAACTGCGGCGCCGGCGACATTAAAAGTGGGAGCAGTTGGGACGACGGTGGGCGGCGGAGCCTGGTCAAAGGGCTCGCCTCCCGGTGAGTCTGCACAACGGTCTGCTCGCACGCCTTCCTGACAGCCGGCGCAGCAGTCTGCTCGCACGCCTCCCGTCAAATCACACGCTTGTTGGGACGGCACCTGCCGATGAGAAGCGAGGACTTGTGGTGGCACGTAAATGGCCACGGTTTCAATAGTGAAAGCGTTCGCCTTAACGTGACAGGTCTTTGTTCCAAAATACCTTGGCTCTTCATTTGTGCAACTTGTCATAAGCAGCTTGTCTCGAATTGAAGAAAAAACTTACGAAGTAATATTTGTGCCATATCACGTGACCATGCTCAGTTTCAAGAATCTATGCTCACTTTTGGATTTTCTGAAATTTAAGATCCAGGATTCAAAACAATATCATAACCTGCATCATGCAATAAATTTTCAAGCCGTACATCTGTCCTGTTGTATTTCTTAAGATAGGATTTGGTCAAACATTTTGCTTAGTTAGACTTCAGACAAGTTATATATGCAGAGTAAAAGGATAATCCCTCCGTACCAGTGCATTGCCTGATATATTAACTCAAGTACTAGGCACGAACAAACGGGCTCAATTCTGTGCTCATCCTGGTGTAGTAGTAGTAGTACTAGGCAATGCAGTTGACGGGTGACCTTCACGAGTGGCGACCGAGGGAATTGAACCGTGCTCGGCACGGTAGGTAACGTTGTCTAGTTACTAAAGCATCCCTCCGTTGTTCATCAGTAGTCATTATGGACCGGGGACATGAGGGGAATTTCCTAGGGCTGGAATTCTGGCCGCCAGATATTTCGACTTGAAACGCTGAGGCTCGACTGGTTGGGGTTGCCTAATGTGCGTACCACGCACGCCACCGAAGGACACGAGCCTGATTTTTTTATTTTTTTTATTTTTGTAGGATCAACACGAGCCGAGGTCTGGCTGGTATTCCATTGGGTCCTACCATTCGAGAATACGAAAGGAACCTTTCAAATTGCCGAACGAATCTATGTGTATTACAATACCCGTATTTTCCTTGCAAATACTAATCTCAACATGGTAATTGATTTATGACAAGTTGTTGAATTAGAGTGAGTTTGTGATATAGTGATCTCAACCTGGATTTCACATTTCATGGTATCCCTAGTAAGTCTTCCAATGCAAATTCAAATTTAAAAGATGAACAATATGGAGGTGAGAAAACTTTGTATGTATCAAGCATATGACCACACACACACAAAGAGAGAGAGACACACACGCACGAACACAACAACAATCCAATAAGTATAGTGCATCTATTTTTCCAAACCATGCATGTATGGCACGAATTCAAAAATACTCCTTCTATTCCTAAATATTAGTCTTTTAGAGAGTTCAACAAGTGACTACATACGGAGCAAAATGAGTGAATCTAGACTCTAAAATATGTCTATATACATCTGTATGTGCCAGTCCATTTGAAACCTCTAAAAAGACTAATATTTAGGAACGAAGGGAGTAAATTGTAAGGCATCCATGGTCCTCAGGTCAATATTTAAAATGAACATTTAACTAAAACATGAATATTAAGTCTAGTACTACAGTACATGCAAATGTTGTGTTTAGGCGGAGCTATGATTGTTGGGGGTCAACCCCTCGACCTTATATTAAATTGTGGAGCTCTGTTTAGGGTTGTTTAGATTATATTTGTCCCCACCCTCCCAACCACTGATTGGTTGTGCACCCCCACCCCTCCTCCCTGGGAGAATATCATGTTCCCCCATACCTTAGATGTTATATGTCGATACGAGTTGCTTGGAGCTTGTAGATCTGAGATATAGAAGTTCACATGATGTGTCTAAATTTTTTTGCAGGAAACCTTGATGAGTTTGAGAATTGCACACAATTTGTACAAAAACTACTCAGATGCCCTTGGATCCCATATCCAACGTCCTTGAAGCTCGTACCACCGTAGCATATCTAAGATGAAGGAGAACATCATATTCTCCTGTATGTAAGAATATCATGTGCTACCACACCTTACATGCTTTGGTGATACAAGCTCTTTGGAGCCGTTGGATTTGTGACCACCTCCTTGGTGGTTCAATGTTTTTTTTACAGAAAAGCCCCAAAAGAGTTCGGCCACTGCTTACAAGCACAAAGACTGCTCAGATGCCATTGGATCTCAGATCAAACAACGTCCAAGCTCGTATCACCGTAGCATCCAAGCTGCGATATCACCTTATGTTTTCTCGCTCGGGAGAATATGAGGTGCTCCCTCACCGTAGATTCTATGGTGATACGAGTTCACTGAGATCTAATGGCCCACAGTAGGAGGTTTGAATGTTTTTGCATTATACGGCTGATAGAGTTTGGGAAATGCGCGGAAAGTACAAGTACTACGCATGTGCCATCTGATCACTGATCATACGACCTAGATGCTCATATCACCGTAGCGGGTAATTAAGCTAAGGGGAGCACCTAATATGAGCACTGGGGAGCCGTTGGATCGAAGATGCAACGGCACACATGAGGCCTGAATGTTTTATTTGCAAAAAAAATCTTTGGAGAGTTTGGAAATTGCGCATAATTACAAAGACTACTCCCAAGCCATTGGATCTCACTTCCAATGGTGTAAAAACTCGTATCACCATAGTATCTAAGCTGCGGGGTGGATGTGATATTCTATGTCGCTGTCATTTTTGTTCGTAAACTTGCAAAATACATGTAACTCGTGCCGTTACTTGTCTAACCGCGCAAAGTGTTTGTTCAAAAAAACCATCCTACACTGAAATATCGGAACAACACACAGGGTTCCCACTTGTCATTAATCAAATTTGGACCTAAAACTAACAAATCTGAAAGACGAGATTCGAACTGGCAACCTGGACTACAAAGCGTAAGTCGATAGCCTGAAAAAATGAACGGTTGTTGGCTTTGTCCCATAACTTGATTTTATATAGTACTTGTGTTGAGTAGAGTAGAGGGAGTGCCTCGTCAACACGTGCATGACCGTTGTCTCACTTACTGGTGGGTCCCAGGTCTGCAATCTCAATCTCTCTTCTCTCCATCATCTAACCTTTGCACGGGCACACACGAAGAGCGGCGCTAGCTTGCCGTGGTGTTATTACAACTAAAAAAGCTTGGAAAATAGAAGAATCGCCTAGAACAAGAGACGTTGTGGCTGGTCGAGACGGAGCTAACCACATCTATTCTCCGTGCCACGTTTGCATGATGAAGCTGTGTGGCTAGTGGGGTGTTTTTGACCGACTGGCTGGGTCCCGAGGTCGAACCATAGGTACTACGTCTGATACAGTATATTTTTACACGCACATTTTTCCTCCCTGCCGAGACGTGGCACACCCTACCGCGCGGTTTTGGGGTCCTCCTGGGTGGTGCACGCATGTATTCTTCATGACGTGGGACGCCCTACCGCGCGTTTTCTGGGTCCTCCGTGATCGTAGCGCCGAAGCAAATAAATAAGTCGTCAAATCACGAAAGACCACCTTTCCTGCCGAGTACATCAGTGAAGCACGGTGGCTAGCTAGTTGCGCTAGTTCGATCGATTAGCTAGGCCGCCGCCACATTTGTTTTTTCACCCATTTTTTTATCTACTTGCCGGCAGGTAAATTTAAATATCCACTGTGGCATTGCTCTGGTGTTTGGGTGCGGCAGGATTTTTAAGTTTTTGATTGACGGGAGCAGGCCCAACAGGATTTTTAATTTTTTGATTGACGGGAGCAGGCGTGACAACAATTAGTCACGATGACTCCGCCTGTAAAAACCCACTGCTCCCTGATGTGAGAAGTCATCGACTGGTGTTTTACCGTGGTGAAAACCAAAAGATTCCCCGCTCCTCGGCTGGCTCCCTCCGCCTTCCCATAGATTGCATTGTCTTTCAGCCGTTTCGCCCCCTTTGCTTCCTCTCCCCATTGCTTCTACCTGGTGCCATGGCGGCGCAGTAGATCATGGAGTCCGAGGTGAGGCGCCTGACACAGGGGCTCCATGCCAAGGATGCGGAGCTCAGGGCCAAGGACGTGGAGCTCCATGAGCTCAAGGAGGAGAGGAGTGCCATGCTCCTCCGTTATGTGCGGGAGTTCACGGATCTTCAAAAGCGGCAGCCATCCACCACAAAGATGCTCGAGGCGTCGGCAGCGTTGCTGCAGAAAGCGGGAGATACGATAGGCCGTCGTGAGAGACGGCTAGAGCGCGAGCGGGCCGATCATGACGAGGTCCAGGATCGCCTCAGCCACTTGGTGAACCAAGTTGCCACCCACGTGTTGTGGCTACGCGATGCCTATCGTCGTGCCAGCGCGATGATGCCAGCCGTCGGGCTAAACCCGTTCGACCACTCGGTCGACTTCACCGAGCTGCGGCTTCCTGACCTAGTCTCATTCTTCACCTATATCTCCGAGGAGCTGAGCCGTCTCCGCGCGATGGTGGGGGCTGAGCTGGACAAGGAGGGGTTGCAAGCTGCCGTCGCCGTTGTCGGGCGAATCCTTTCAGGTCTCCGTCACCGGAATCCATTCATGCCATTGGACGCCGTCTTTGACGAGCTGGCTCCCGTCGACCGGGAGCGGGCTCTACGGGCGGTTGCACCCTGCATCACCAACGTCATGCGCCTCGAGAAGGAAAGGGACTTCGATGGTGTTTAGGCGCCCTCTATATGGGCATGTCCATGTCTTGGTGCAACATGATCATTGGATCAAACTCAGACGATGCAGATCAGTCACTGTAGCACAAAGCGTGTGGGTGTGTTTGGTTGCATTCTCATCTCAATATAGTTGTTTCCTCTTTGTGTATTTTTGTCAACCTACTAGTGTGGACTCATGCACCCTTCATGCACTCTGTCAAACACCCAAAAGTGGGTCGAGAAGGGAACTTTTGCTCCCATCGCGTGCACCCTTCATACACCTTGCCTAACATTATTCGTGCTTCATATGGTTCATGTTTCGTGGAGTATTGTAGCACCGTACTCTCTGTGCGTTGTGGACCTAGTTCTGTTAACATTTATCTCACCGTTCATTCTCGACCGGACAGTCGAAAAAGCGGTACTATGTTACATATAAGAGTAGTTGACATGCGCACAACATCATTTGTTAACGTCATATCTTATTACACTAGCAACAAGATTGTGTAGTACTGACGTATGAACCACTGTACATGCCTAGAGTAGGGGCACTTTGTATGTTCAAGTGGCTGCCGTGTTTCGCACTCCTCCATCGTAAGAGTGGAAACGCTTGCTGTAATCATTTTTTTCTTCAGAAAAACAATGGACACACTCTACCGTGTGGATCCTCCTCTAGCCATGCACTAAATTACTCACTTTCGCCGACGTGTGGGACAGCCAGCACCTGGGTCCACCAGCGATTGACTAAATTACTCCATAGTAGAGTGACGGTAGACTACCCCGATCGAACCGCTGCAGTAATGCCCAATGAGCCATCAAATCACAAAACCCCCTCCTTTCCAGCAGTAAGTTGGACGGATGAAGCAACCATCATTTCACTCTCTCTCTCAGCTTCCTCTCTTGAAGAAAACCCCCACTCGCTTCGCTTCTCCCTCATCTCGTTCCTCCTTTCACTGTTCCCTCTCAGCTTCCTCTCTTGGATGGACGCCGGAGCACCGGCCGACGTGATGTCTATGGCTCTGGCCAAAACCGTCGAGGCTCATGGTACGAAGAAGCGCAAGCACCCCTGTCGGTGTCAAAACCGGCAGATCTCAGGTAGGGGGTCCCGAACTGTGCGTCTAGGCGGATGGTAACATGAGACAAGGGACACGATGTTTTTACCCAGGTTCGGGCCCTCTCGATGGAGGTAAAACCCTACTCCTGCTTGATTAATATTGATGATATGGGTAGTACAAGAGTAGATCTACCACGAGATCGGAGTGGCTAAACCCGAGAATCTAGCCTATGGTATGATTGTTGTTCGTCCTACGGACTAAAACTCTCCGGTTTATATAGACACCGGAGAGGGCTAGGGTTACACAGAGTCGGTTACAATGGGAGGAGATCTTCATATCGTATCTCCAAGCTTGCCTTCCACGTCAAGGAAAGTCCCATCCGGACACAGGACGGAGTCTTCAATCTTGTATCTTCATAGTCCGGGAGTTCGGCCGAAGGTCATAGTCCGGCCATCCGGACACCCCCTAATCCAGGACTCCCTCAGTAGCCCCTGAACCAGGCTTCAATGACGATGAGTCCGGCGTGCAAGTTGTCTTCGGCATTGCAAGGCGGGTTTTTCTTCAAATTCCTTGTACCCGTCTAATAGTGTCCGGCTTCTAGTGTGTGCTGCCCTCCTCTGCTTCTGTGCCCCATAATGACCATCTTCCACGTGTAGAACGAATGCGAAAATCCAGGGGATTTTTTAGTTACCCCCTGGTTGCGTTAATGAACCGCCCATAAAAGAGACGGGGATTTAGATCCAATTTACACCATCTTCCCTCCGCGAGATTTCATCAGAGCGCCTTTGACAGAGATTCATTCCACCATGGTCGGTCGGTGCAGCTCCTCCTCTCACCCCTCCAGCGCTCGGCCCGGAGATTGGGGACGGTGTTCCGTCCCGCATAGCGAGCTAGTAGTGCTTCAGTCCAAGGGGCTTCTCCCCCAGCATATATGGTCCAAGTTCGTGCCGGGATCTCTACCTATAGCGGCGGAGAGCGTCCCCAATCCCTCTCGAGGAGAGTGGGTATGCCTAGTCCCTTATTTGATGAGAGGACTCGGATTTCCAATTCATCCATTTCTCTAAGGATTGCTGGAGTTCTACGGCCTCCAGCTACACAACCTCACGCCCACCTCCATTTTGCACATTGCGGGCTTCGTGGCCCTCTGCAAGCTGTCCTTGGGCGTTGAGGCCCATTTCGCGCTGTGGAAGAGGTTGTTTTGCCTTGTGCCTCGTGTTGGAAATATGCCCTAGAGGCAATAATAAAAGTGTTATTATTATATTTCTTTGTTCATGATAATAGTCTTTTATTCATGCTATAACTGTATTATCCGGAAATCGTAATACACGTGTGAATACATAGACCACAATATGTCCCTAGTAAGCCTCTAGTTGACTAGCTCGTTGTGATCAACAGATAGTCATGGTTTCCTGGCTATGGACATTGGATGTCGTTGATAATGGGATCACATCATTAGGAGAATGATGTGATGGACAAGACCCAATCCTAAGCATAGCACAAAGGTCGGTTAGTTCGTTTGCTAGAGCTTTTCCAATGTCAAGTATCTCTTCCTTCGACCATGAGATCGTGTAACTCCTGGATACCGTAGGAATGCTTTGGGTGTATCAAACGTCACAACGTAACTGGGTGACTATAAAGGTGCACTACAGGTATCTCCGAAAGTGTCTATTGGGTTGACACGGATCGAGACTGGGATTTGTCACTCCGTATGACGGAGAGGTATCTCTGGGCCCACTCGGTAATGCATCATCATAATGAGCTCAAGGTGACCAAGGTGTTGGCCACGGGATCATGCATTACGGTACGAGTAAAGTGACTTGCCAGTAACGAGACTGAACAAGGTATTGGGATACCGACGATCGAGTCTCGGGCAAGTAACGTACCGATTGACAAAGGGAATTGTATACGGGGTTTGATCGAATCCTCGACATCGTGGTTCATCCGATGACTTCATCGAGGAGCATGTGGGAGCCAACATGGGTATCCAGATCCCGCTGTTGGTTATTGACCGGAGAGTCTCGGTCATGTCTGCATGTCTCCCGAACCCGTAGGGTCTACACACTTAAGGTTCGGTGACGCTAGGGTTATCAGGAAGACAAGTATGTGATTACCGAATGTTGTTCGGAGTCCCGGATGAGATCCCGGACGTCACGAGGAGTTCCGGAATGGTCCGGAGGTAAAGTTTTATATATGGGAAGTTGTTAAACGGGCACCGGAAAGTTTCGGGGTCATACCGGTATTGTACCGGGACCACCGGAAAGGTTCCGGGGGTCCACCGGGAGGGACCACCCCTCCCGGGGGGCCACTTGGGCTGCGTAGGGATAGCAGCCAGCCCCTAGTGGGCTTGGCGCCCCCCCCCCTTGGGCCCATGCGCCTAGGGTTGGGGGGGAAACCCTAAAGGGGGCGCACCCCCTTGCTTGGGGGGCAAGCCCCCCACCCCTTGGCCGCCGCCCCCCTAGGGTTTTCCCTAGAGGGCCGGCCCCCCTTGCCCTTCCCCTATATATAGAGGGGTGAGGGGAGGGCTGCAATACACCACAACTCAAGGCGCAGCCCCTCCCCTCCCCAACACCTCTCCTCCTCCGTACGTGCTCGGCGAAGCTCTGTCGGAATACTGCTGCTCCAACTGCACCACGCCGTCGTGCTTCCCTTGGAGCTGCCTTCCTCAACCTCTCCTTCCTCCTTGCTGGATCAAGACGGAGGAGACGTCTCCCGTCCCGTACGTGTGTTGAACGCGGAGGTGCTGTCCGTTCAGCACTTGGACATCGGTGATCCGAATCACGTTCGAGTACGACTCCATCATCACCATCCCCTTGACAAGCTTCCGCTCGTGATCTACAAGTGGTATGTAGATGCAAATTCTCTCCCTTGACTCGTTGCATAGAGGAACTCATAGATGGATCTTGGTGAAACCGTAGGAAAATTTTTAATTTTCTGCAACGTTCCCCAACAGTGGCATCATGAGCTAGGTCTATGCGTAGTTCTCTTTGCACGAGTAGAACACAATTTTGTTGTGGGCGTGGATCTTGTCAACTTGCTTGCCTCTACTAGTCTTTTCTTGCTTCAGCGGTATTGTGGGATGAAGCGGCCCGGACCAACCTTACACGTACGCTTACGTGAGACCGGTTCCACCGATTAACATGCACTAGTTGCATAAGGTGGCTGGCGGGTGTCTGTCTCTCCCACTTTAGTTGGAGCGGATTCGATGAAAAGGGCCCTTATGAAGGGTAAATAGAAGTTGACAAAATCACGTTGTGGTTATTCGTAGGTAAGAAAACGTTCTTGCTAGAACCCAATTGCAGCCACGTAAAAGATGCAACAACAATTAGAGGACGTCTAACTTGTTTTTGCAGCGATTGATCATGTGATGTGATATGGCCAGAAGTTGTGATGAATGATGAATTGTGATGTATGAGATCATGTTCTTGTAATAGGATTCACGACTTGCATGTCGATGAGTATGACAACCGGCAGGAGCCATAGGAGTTGTCTTTATTTTTGTATGACCTGCGTGTCATTGAAGAACGCCATGTAACTTACTTTACTTTATTGCTAAACGCGTTAGTCATAGAAGTAGAAGTAGTCGTTGGCGTGACAACTTCATGAAGACACGATGATGGAGATCATGATGATGGAGATCATGGTGTCATGCCGGTGACAAGATGATCATGGAGCCCCGAAGATGGAGATCAAAGGAGCTATATGATATTGGCCATATCATGTCACTACTTTATATAATTGCATGTGATGTTTATTATGTTTTATGCATCTTGTTTACTTAGGACGACGGTAGTAAATAAGATGATCCCTTACAAAATTTCAAGAAGTGTTCTCCCCTAACTGTGCACCGTTGCTACAGTTCGTCGCTTCTAAGCACCACGTGATGATCGGGTGTGATGGATTCTTACGTTCACATACAACGGGTGTAAGACAGTTTTACACAGCGAAAACACTTAGGGTTAACTTGACGAGCCTAGCATGTGCAGACATGGCCTCGGAACACGGAGACCGAAAGGTCGAACACGAGTCGTATGGAAGATACGATCAACATGAAGATGTTCACCGACGATGACTAGTCCGTCTCACGTGATGATCGGACACGGGCTAGTCGACTCGGATCGTGTAACACTTAGATGACTAGAGGGATGTCTAATCTAAGTGGGAGTTCATAATTTGATTAGAACTTAATTATCATGAACTTAGTCTAAAACCTTTGCAAATATGTCTTGTAGATCAAATGGCCAACGCTCATGTCAACATGAACTTCAACGCGTTCCTAGAGAAAACCAAGCTGAAAGATGATGGCAGCAACTATACGGACTGGGTCCGGAACCTGAGGATCATCCTCATAGCTGCCAGGAAACAATATGTCCTAGAAGGACCGCTAGGTGACGCTCCCGTCCCAGAGAACCAAGACATTATGAATGCTTGGCAGTCTCGTGCTGATGATTACTCCCTCGTTCAGTGCGGCATGCTTTACAGCTTAGAACCGGGGCTCCAAAAGCGTTTTGAGCATCACGGAGCATATGAGATGTTCGAAGAGCTGAAACTAGTTTTTCAAGCTCACGCCCGGGTCGAGAGATATGACATCTCCGACAAGTTCTATAGTTGTAAGATGGAGGAAAATAGTTCTGTCAGTGAGCACATACTCAAGATGTCTGGGTTGCACAACCGTATGACCCAGCTGAATATTAACCTCCCTGATGAGGCAGTCATTGACAGAATCCTTCAGTCGCTCCCACCAAGCTACAAGAGCTTTGTGATGAACTACAATATGCAGGGGATGGTAAAGACCATTCCTGAAGTATTTTCTATGCTGAAGTCAGCAGAGGTTGAAATCAAGAAAGAACATCAAGTGTTGATGGTCAATAAGACCACTAAGTTCAAGAAGGGCAAGGGTAAAAAGAACTTCAAGAAGGACGGCAAAGAGGTTGCCGCGCCCGGTAAGCCAGTTGCCGGGAAGAAGTCAAAGAATGGACCCAAGCCTGAGACTGAGTGCTTTTATTGCAAGGGGAAGGGTCACTGGAAGCGGAACTGCCCCAAATACTTAGCGGATAAGAAGGCCGGCAACACCAAAGGTATATTTGATATACATGTAATTGATGTGTACCTTACCAGTACTCGTAGTAACTCCTGGGTATTTGATACCGGTGCCGTTGCTCATATTTGTAACTCACAGCAGGAGCTGCGGAATAAACGGAGACTGGCGAAGGACGAGGTGACGATGCGCGTCGGGAATGGTTCCAGAGTCGATGTGATCGCCGTCGGCACGCTGCCTCTACATTTACCTACGGGATTAGTTTTGAACCTTAATAATTGTTATTTAGTGCCAAGTTTGAGCATGAACATTGTATCTGGATCTCGTTTAATACGAGATGGCTACTCATTTAAGTCTGAGAATAATGGTTGTTCGATTTATATGAGAGATATGTTTTATGGTCATGCTCCGATGGTCAATGGTTTATTCTTAATGAATCTCGAGCGTAATATTACACATGTTCATAGTGTAGATGCCAAAAGATGTAAAGTTGATAACGATAGTCCCACATACTTGTGGCACTGCCGCCTTGGTCACATTGGTGTGAAGCGCATGAAGAAGCTCCATGCTGATGGACTTTTAGAGTCTCTTGATTATGAATCATTTGACACATGCGAACCATGCCTCATGGGAAAAATGACCAAGACTCCGTTCTCCGGAACAATGGAGCGAGCAACCAACTTGTTGGAAATCATACATACCGATGTGTGCGGTCCAATGAGCGTTGAGGCTCGCGGAGGATATCGTTATGTTCTCACTCTCACTGATGACTTAAGTAGATATGGGTATGTCTACTTAATGAAACACAAGTCTGAGACCTTTGAAAAGTTCAAGGAATTTCAGAATGAGGTGGAGAATCAACGTGACCGAAAGATAAAGTTCCTACGATCAGATCGTGGAGGAGAATATTTAAGTCACGAATTTGGCACACACTTAAGGAAATGTGGAATCGTTTCACAACTCACGCCGCCTGGAACACCTCAGCGAAACGGTGTGTCCGAACGTCGTAATCGCACTCTATTGGATATGGTGCGGTCTATGATGTCTCTTACCGATTTACCGCTATCATTTTGGGGATACGCTCTAGAGACAGCTACATTCACTTTAAATAGGGCACCGTCTAAATCCGTTGAGACGACACCGTATGAATTATGGTTTGGGAAGAAACCTAAGCTGTCGTTTCTAAAAGTTTGGGGATGCGATGCTTATGTCAAGAAACTTCAACCTGAAAAGCTCGAACCCAAGTCGGAAAAATGCGTCTTCATAGGATACCCTAAGGAAACTGTAGGGTATACCTTCTACTTAAGATCCGAAGGCAAGATCTTTGTTGCCAAAAACGGATGCTTTCTGGAAAAAGAGTTTCTCTCGAAAGAAGTAAGTGGGAGGAAAGTAGAACTCGATGAAGTACTACCTCTCGAACGGGAAAGTGGTGCAGCTCAGGAAAATGTTCCTGTGATGCCCACACCAACTGAAGAGGAAACCAATGATGATGATCAAGGTACTTCGGATCAAGTTGCTACTGAACTTCGTAGGTCCACAAGGACACGTTCCGCACCAGAGTGGTACGGCAACCCTGTCCTGGAAATCATGTTGTTAGACAACGGTGAACCTTCGAACTATGAAGAAGCGATGGCGGGCCCAGATTCCAACAAATGGCTAGAAGCCATGAAATCCGAGATAGAATCCATGTATGAAAACAAAGTATGGACTTTGACTGACTTGCCCGATGATCGGCGAGCGATAGAAAACAAATGGATCTTTAAGAAGAAGACGGACGCGGATGGTAATGTCACCATCTATAAAGCTCGACTTGTCGCTAAGGGTTATCGACAAGTTCAAGGGATTGACTACGACGAGACATTCTCTCCCGTAGCGAAGCTTAAGTCCGTCCGAATCATGTTAGCAATTGCCGCATACTATGATTATGAGATATGGCAGATGGACGTCAAAACGGCATTCCTTAACGGGCATCTTAAGGAAGAGCTGTATATGATGCAGCCGGAAGGTTTTGTCGATCCTAAGAACGCTAACAAAGTATGCAAGCTCCAGCGATCCATTTATGGGCTGGTGCAAGCATCTCGGAGTTGGAATATTCGCTTTGATGAGATGATCAAAGCGTTTGGGTTTATGCAGACTTATGGAGAAGCCTGCGTTTACAAGAAAGTGAGTGGGAGCTCTGTAGCATTTCTCATATTATATGTGGATGACATACTCTTGATGGGAAATAATATAGAATTTCTGGACAGCATTAAGGCCTACTTGAACAAATGTTTTTCAATGAAGGACCTTGGAGAAGCTGCTTATATATTAGGCATCAAGATCTATAGAGATAGATCGAGACGCCTCATAGGTCTTTCACAAAGCACATACCTTGATAAGATTTTGAAAAAGTTCAAAATGGATGAGTCCAAGAAAGGGTTCTTGCCTATGTTACAAGGTGTGAGATTGAGCTCAGCTCAGTCACCGACCACGGCAAAAGATAAAGAAGAGATGAGTGTCATCCCCTATGCTTCAGCCATAGGATCTATTATGTATGCCATGCTGTGTACCAGACCTGATGTAAACCTTGCCGTAAGTTTGGTAGCAAGATACCAGAGTAATCCCGGCAAGGAACACTGGACAGCGGTCAAGAATATCCTGAAGTACCTGAAAAGGACAAAGGACATGTTTCTCGTTTATGGAGGTGACGAAGAGCTCGTCGTAAAGGGTTACGTCGACGCTAGCTTCGACACAGATCTGGATGACTCTAAGTCACAAACCGGATACGTGTATATGTTGAATGGTGGAGCAGTAAGCTGGTGCAGCTGCAAGCAGAGCGTCGTGGCGGGATCTACATGTGAAGCGGAGTACATGGCAGCCTCGGAGGCAGCGCATGAAGCTATTTGGGTGAAGGAGTTCATCACCGACCTAGGAGTCATACCCAATGCGTCGGGGCCAATCAAACTCTTCTGTGACAACACTGGAGCTATTGCCCTTGCCAAGGAGCCCAGGTTTCACAAGAAGACCAGGCACATCAAGCGTCGTTTCAACTCCATCCGTGAAAATGTTCAAGATGGAGACATAGAAATTTGCAAAGTACATACGGATCTGAATGTCGCAGATCCGTTGACTAAACCTCTCTCGCGAGCAAAACATGATCAACACCAGAACTCTATGGGTGTTCGATTCATCACAATGTAACTAGATTAGTGACTCTAGTGCAAGTGGGAGACTGTTGGAAATATGCCCTAGAGGCAATAATAAAAGTGTTATTATTATATTTCTTTGTTCATGATAATAGTCTTTTATTCATGCTATAACTGTATTATCCGGAAATCGTAATACACGTGTGAATACATAGACCACAATATGTCCCTAGTAAGCCTCTAGTTGACTAGCTCGTTGTGATCAACAGATAGTCATGGTTTCCTGGCTATGGACATTGGATGTCGTTGATAACGGGATCACATCATTAGGAGAATGATGTGATGGACAAGACCCAATCCTAAGCATAGCACAAAGGTCGGTTAGTTCGTTTGCTAGAGCTTTTCCAATGTCAAGTATCTCTTCCTTCGACCATGAGATCGTGTAACTCCTGGATACCGTAGGAATGCTTTGGGTGTATCAAACGTCACAACGTAACTGGGTGACTATAAAGGTGCACTACAGGTATCTCCGAAAGTGTCTATTGGGTTGACACGGATCGAGACTGGGATTTGTCACTCCGTATGACGGAGAGGTATCTCTGGGCCCACTCGGTAATGCATCATCATAATGAGCTCAAGGTGACCAAGGTGTTGGCCACGGGATCATGCATTACGGTACGAGTAAAGTGACTTGCCAGTAACGAGACTGAACAAGGTATTGGGATACCGACGATCGAGTCTCGGGCAAGTAACGTACCGATTGACAAAGGGAATTGTATACGGGGTTTGATCGAATCCTCGACATCGTGGTTCATCCGATGACTTCATCGAGGAGCATGTGGGAGCCAACATGGGTATCCAGATCCCGCTGTTGGTTATTGACCGGAGAGTCTCGGTCATGTCTGCATGTCTCCCGAACCCGTAGGGTCTACACACTTAAGGTTCGGTGACGCTAGGGTTATCAGGAAGACAAGTATGTGATTACCGAATGTTGTTCGGAGTCCCGGATGAGATCCCGGACGTCACGAGGAGTTCCGGAATGGTCCGGAGGTAAAGTTTTATATATGGGAAGTTGTTAAACGGGCACCGGAAAGTTTCGGGGTCATACCGGTATTGTACCGGGACCACCGGAAAGGTTCCGGGGGTCCACCGGGAGGGACCACCCCTCCCGGGGGGCCACTTGGGCTGCGTAGGGATAGCATCCAGCCCCTAGTGGGCTTGGCGCCCCCCCCCCTTGGGCCCATGCGCCTAGGGTTGGGGGGGGGAAACCCTAAAGGGGGCGCACCCCCTTGCTTGGGGGGCAAGCCCCCCACCCCTTGGCCGCCGCCCCCCTAGGGTTTTCCCTAGAGGGCCGGCCCCCCTTGCCCCTTCCCCTATATATAGAGGGGTGAGGGGAGGGCTGCAATACACCACATCTCAAGGCGCAGCCCCTCCCCTCCCCAACACCTCTCCTCCTCCGTACGTGCTCGGCGAAGCTCTGTCGGAATACTGCTGCACCAACTGCACCACCCCATCGTGCTGCCCTTGGAGCTGCCTTCCTCAACCTCTCCTTCCTCCTTGCTGGATCAAGACGGAGGAGACGTCTCCCGTCCCGTACGTGTGTTGAACGCGGAGGTGCTGTCCGTTCAGCACTTGGACATCGGTGATCCGAATCACGTTCGAGTACGACTCCATCATCACCATCCCCTTGACAAGCTTCCGCTCGTGATCTACATGTGGTATGTAGATGCAAACTCTCTCCCTTGACTCGTTGCTTAGGTGAACTCATAGATGGATCTTGGTGAAACCATAGGAAATTTTTTAATTTTCTGCAACATTCCCCACACCTCGTTCTCAGGAGGGGTCTATTTATCAAGTGGGCGGGGCGAAACCATGGCGCAATACGCCGGGACAGGATACTATCCGCACCCCAAAAGAGGTGCCCGAAGACTGGCCCTCGGAATGGTTTATATATATTATGACGTCCAAGCTGCAGGACCCTGTACGATCGGCCTCCCGAGTTTTCAAATTTCATTGCCGCCTATGAAGAAGCGCACTGAGTTGGCGCCACCGGACCTCGGGACGGAGCTTTGACAGTACGTGACCTTGCTACATCTGATGAAGCCGGATAAGGTCTGTGGCCCAATTCCGGACTGAACCATGACAAAGTCATGGCATAATGCACCTCAGTGAGAGTGCGCCGCTTCAATACAGAGTGCCACCCATCTGGGATTTCAACGGGAGCAGGACTGCCGTACCGGTTGTCGCAAGGGCCAGACTTCGGCCGCCACTTAACGAGATTTATCTGCTTTGTAAAAGGGGGAAGAGGAAGAATTCCTCCGTGTCAACCCGGAAGGCGGATTCTCTATGTACAATCCTCCTAGTTGGGTGAGCGGACATTCTCACTTGCCTACCCGTTTTCGAAATGCCCGTAGTTGAGTACTTAGACTAGTAATGTTTAAACGCAGGAGCTGCGCCAGGCTGTGAAGGAAATAAACAGCCCTGCTCCACAACCCGAGGACCGGAACGGTCCCTCGATCCGGACTCCCAAGAAGATCCGGACTTATGCGTGGAGTTGATTGATGGAGTATTTCATCAATTGAGCAAGGATAACTCCTTAGTGGCCATCACGGCCGACTATCCCGGACTACTTCCAGCCTCCAAGGTAACTAAGACCGAAGTCCCAGTATTCTCATGCTTTATCTTGCATGTCGTGCACTAACAGCGTTTCGCAGGGTAAATCCTTGAGGCGGAAGGCCGAGCCCACGGTGGGCAGCCAACAAGGGCCGCTGAAGCCAGGCGGGCCAAAAAGAAGTGCGGACCAGATCGAGATTCCGGCGCAACGGTATGGTGTGCGGATTTAACGCCTAGGGTTTATGCCCTTGAGTCTTACTAATGCTCATGATTTTCTTAGAAAGAAGAGAGCCGCCGCGGACTATGTCCGCCGGCCAAGGTTCGAGGCCGGGTCCGGAAGCGGAGGCGGACACGGGACGCGCCTCGGGCGCTCCTCCGACAGAGGGCGCCGACGGGCTATCTGCCACCAATTCAGAGGTGGAGAGTGCCCTGAACCACAGGCGTCGCCGGACTGTTCTTCGTGACGCGTGTTTTTCCCCAGAGGCGTTGGACGCCTTTAATACAGGAGATGCGTATCTCCGTGCTGCTCAAAATGGTCTAGCCAGAGCCACGGAGCAGTATGTGAAAGACATACAGGTGAGTAGAATTGAAGGTTATATATGTCAGTAGCCCCCGAGACTTGAAACAGTGAAGATAACTGTTTGAAGATCATGTGCTATGCAGTGTCTTACAAAGAAGAACACGCAATTGTCCCAGGAGCTCGAAGAGTGCAAGGCTCAGCTCGAGGCCGCATTGGCCACTTCAGAGAATGTCAAGGGGACGCCCGCAGGTAATATGTGCTTCGAAAGGTACTCCGTTTTGAAATGCGGCAGGCGTGCAACCCTGACGATAATAATGCAGATGAGGCCGGAGTAAATCCGGACCAACAACAACTCCTACGCCAACTAAAGGCTGGCGAGAACGTGCTGACGAGGGTGAGGCAAGAGAAGAACAAGCTTCAAGACGCCAATACCCAGCTAGGCGAGGAACTGAAAGATGTTCGTATTCAGCTGTCTTCTGCCGTGAAGGAGAATCGGCGACTTCGACGCGGCATTTTTAGTAAGTGCTTGAACGAATCTTCGAAAAAAGAATTCGGCGAGGAAGTCGATTGACAGAGCTATGTCTGTAGGTCTGCTGACGGGTCGTCCGGAGGAAAATGCCCGGTTCATCGGGAGACCTTCTTCCCGAGCTGTTGCAACTACACGAAGCGAGTTCGGCAGGCAATGCAAAGGTCATCCAGGCTATGTGGCCATCCCTCTCCGTGCCCGAAGGCCTTGAGGAGCTTGCCAAGAAGCTGGAGGGAGTGCGGCAGCGCTTCTGGTTATGGAAGATATCGGCTTGCCGTCAAGGTGCCAGGGAGGCCTGGGCCATGGTGAAGACTCGGTACACGAAGGCTGACCCAAACCACATGGCAGAGGTCGGCCCTATAGGTCCGGACGGAAAGGAGATCCTGGTCAGCTTGGCATATGGCCAGGTGGAGGTGGCTGCAAAGTATTCCAAACAGGACTGTAAATTAGACCGCCTGTTAGATGGCATAGAAGAAGAATATGCCAAGTCGGATTGACTATGTAAAAATGACATAAAAAATGTCCTCTAGCCGGATTGTAGATCGTTTGTCATTGCGGACCTTTTCGCTTCGACCTCTGGACCCTATAGTCCGGAGTGTGTCCGAATACCCTCTTGGTTATGTAAGAACTGGGGCATGCATGGAGACAAGGCGTAGGGGTCATAAGTGCTTTAGCAGACAAGTGCCCAACTAGTTATGTTATATTACATGGTTAGTAAGAAACATCTTCCAGAGAGAATAGTTCCGTTAGGGGTTCCTTTCCCTGGGAGGCATGCCCTAAAGTGCATGTCCGAACTGCCGGAAAGAGCAGAAGAGCATCTGGGGGCAAATGAGTAAATACAAAAGATCATCTTTTAGTTCACCGACCGAATATTCCGTTAAGAACGCTAGCTTTCGGCTTCACCCAGTCTGAGGTACACATACGGCTGACCCGGCAGTAACAATCACAGAGGTGCTCCCTTTACCACCTAGCCGAACGAACGGGGACGTAGGGGTAAGCACAGGAGCCAGGCAACCCAGCTTGGCCAAAACTTAAGTCATATTGATGCATATAATGGTGTATAAAAGGTTCATGCGGAAGCGTTACACATGTTTTGGGCATGAGGCCCGTTTTATATAGACTTCTTGGTAGAGAAGCCCCCAGGTATTGTGAGCACAGGTAGCACGTCGAGTGCGTGCGAATATAGCACATGCGAGCCCCTAAGGGCTTGTGAGAGAAGAAGAAAAAAGAGAGGAGGGAGAAGGAACAAAATCCCGGACTGCCAAAAATAAAAACAAAAAATAAAACAAAGGGACAAGGGAAGGAGACGAACGCGGAGTCGGGCGCTAGGCATAGAACCTTCATAGGCGTGCTGCATTCCATGGGTTCGGCTCGAGTCGGTTGTCCGATGCGCCTCGCAGACGGTACGCTCCGCCGGTCAGTACTTTTTCGATGATGAAGGGGCCCTCCCATTTGCGCTTTAATTTATCCTTTTTCTTGTCCGGCAGGCGTAGAACTAGTTCGCCAACGTTATATGTCTTGGCCCATACTTCTCTGCTTTGATATCTTCGAGCCTGCTGTTGATAGAATGCGGAACGAGCCTTTGCCACGTCGCGCTCCTCTTCCAATGCGTACAAGCTGTCCTGCCGATCGAGCTCGGCTTCTCTTTCTTCGTACATGCGCACTCGAGGTGAGTCATGGATTATGTCGCATGGCAGTACTGCCTCTGCGCCGTATACCATAAAAATGGTGTGAATCCGGTAGTGCGATTCGGCGTGGTCCGCAACCCCCAGAGTACGGAGTCAAGCTCCTCTACCCAGTGCGTGTCAGATTCCTTGAGGGATCGCACTAGTCTGGGTTTGATGCCGCTCATAATGAGACCATTGGCCCGTTCGACTTGACCGTTAGTTTGAGGGTGATAGACTGAAGCATATTCGAGCTTGATGCCCATGTTTTTGCACCAAAGTTTGACTTCATCGGCCGTGAAGTTTGTGCCGTTGTCGGTTATGATGCTGTGGGGGACACCGTAACAGTGTACGACCTCGGATATGAAGTCTATCACTGGTCCGGATTCGGCTGTCTTCACATGCTTGGCTTCTATCCATTTGGTGAATTTGTCCACCATGACCAGTAGGTATTTTTGCTTGTGGGTTCCTCCTTTAAGGGGTCCGACCATGTCCAGCCCCCAGACCGCGAAAGGCCAGGTAATGGGTATAGTTTGTAGGGCGGTAGGCGGCATGTGGGTTTGGTTGGCGAATAACTGGCAACCAACACATCGTTGCACTAAGTCCTGAGCGTCTGCCCGTGCCGTTGGCCAATAGGATCCGGTACGGAAGGCCTTGCTTACAAGGGCCCGGGCTGCAGCGTGGTGCCCGCCGAGTCCGGCATGGATTTCAGCCAAAAGGTCTCGTCCTTCTTCTTCGGAGATACACCTTTGAAGGACTATGGTTGTGCTTTTCTTGTAAAGCTCTCCCTCGTGGACTTTGTAGGCTTTAGATCGCTGCACTATGCAGCGGGCCTCGTTTTGGTCTTCGGTGAGTTCATGCCTAGTTAGGTAGGCTAGGAATGGTTCTGTCCAAGGGGCAATAACTGCCATTATTTCGTGGGCTGACGGCGTTGTTTCGTTGGCGGAGCCCCCAACTGTGTCAGAATGTTCGGTGAGGGGCGGTGTAGTTGTGTCCGGGCTATTGTTTCCGGATTCTCCTTCCCATGATACGGATGGCTTGAACAGCCTTTCTAGGAAGATGTTGGGAGGGACGGCCTCGCGCTTGGCGCCAATGCGTGCCAACACGTCTGCTGCTTGGTTATTTTCCCGGGCTATGTGATGAAATTCGAGCCCCTCGAACCGAGCTGACATCTTTAAGATGGCATTGCGGTAAGCTGCCATTTTCGGATCCTTGGCGTCGAAGTCTCCATTTATTTGGGATATTGCGAGGTTTGAATCCTCGCGGACCTCTAGGCACTGAATACCGATGGAGACTGCCATCTGGAGGCCATGTAAAAGGGCCTCGTATTCGGCTGCGTCGTTCGAATCCGTGTACATTATCTGAAGTATGTATTGGACTGTGTCCCCGGTTGGGGACGTCAGAATGATGCCAGCCCCCAGGCCGGCCAACATTTTGGAGCCGTCGAAGTGCATGATCCAGTTGGAGTATGCGCCGTATTCTTTAGGTAGTTCGGCTTCAGTCCATTCAGCAATGAAGTCGGCCAAAACCTGCGACTTAATAGCTCGCCTTGGCTTGTAGGTTATGTCGAACGGGAGGAGCTCGATGGCCCATTTGGCAATCCGGCCCATTGCATCGTGGTTGTTTATATTGTCATTAAGGGGTACTTCGGATGCCACTGTTATGGAGCACTCTTGAAAGTAGTCTCGCAGCTTCCGGGATGCCATGAACACCGCGTATGCTATCTTTTGATAATGTGGGTACCGTGACTTGCATGGAGTTAGCACAGTGGACACGTAGTACACTGGTTTTTGGAGGGGGAACTTGTGTTCGTCCACTTCTCGTTCGACGACGAACACCGCGCTTACCACTTGATGGGTTGCCGCGATGTATAATAGCATTGGTTCGCCCGTGTTGGGCGCGGCCAGGACCGGCTTTGTTTCCAATATGGCTTTTATTTCTTCGGGTCTGGCCATGGCGGCCTCCGTCCACTCGAAGTGGTCGGTGCACCGTAGGAGGCGATAGAGGGGTAATGCCTTTTCTCCTAAGCGGGAGATAAAGCGGCTTAGAGCCGGCACGCATCCTGTCAGTTTTTGTATTTGTTTGAGGTCCTTTGGGGTATCTAATTGTGACAGAGCTCGGATCTTCGCTGGGTTTGCTTCGAATCCTCTGCCGGATACGATGAAGCCCAGGAGCTTTCCGGCTGGTACGCCGAAAACACATTTTTCCGGGTTGAGCTTAATGTCATATGTTCGAAGATTGTCGAACGTGAGCCTCAAGTGGTCTACTAGAGTATCGACGTGTTTGGTTTTGACGACCACGTCACCTATGTATGCTTCGACTATTTTGCCGATCTGGTTGGCCAGACATGTCTGAATCATGCGCTGATATGTTGCGCCGGCGTTTTTGAGCCCGAAGGGCATCATGTTGAAGCAGAATGGGTCGTATAGCGTGATGAATGCCGTTGCAGTCTGGTCTGACTCTGCCATCTTGATTTGATGGTAGCCAGAGTATGCATGGAGGAAACACAATGAGTCGTGTCCTGCGGTAGCGTTGATGATTTGATCAATTTGGGGGAGTGGGAAAGGGTCCTTTGGACAGGCCTTGTTTAGGTCTTTGAAATCGACACATAGGCACCAAGATTTGCCCTTCTTTGGTACCATCACCAGGTTTGCTAGCTAGTCTGGATGTTTTATGTCTCTGATGAACCCGGCCTCGAGCAGTTTTGCTAGCTCCTCTCCCATGGCTTGTCTCTTAGGTTCGAAAAAGTGCCGTAGGGTCTGCTTGACGGGTTTAAACCCTTTTATGATGTTCAGGCTGTGTTCGGCCAGCGTGCATGGGATTCCTGGCATATCCGAGGGGTGCCAGGCGAAAATGTCCCAATTTTCTTGCAGAAAGTCTCTGAGTGCGGTGTCTACATCGGGTTTTAATTGTGCCCTGATGGAGGCCGGTTTTGTAGGGTCCTTTGGATGGACTTGGAATTTGACTATTTCGTCCGCTGGTTTAAAAGAGGTGGACTTGGATCTCTTGTCTAGTATCACGTCGTCCCTGTCCACCGTGGAGCGCAACACCGTTAATTCCTCAGCCGCCAGGGCCTCAGATAATGCCTCCAAGGCCAGTGCGATTGTCTTGTTTTCAGCGCGGAGCGCTATGTCCGGATCACTTGCGAGAGTGATGATCCGTTGGGCCCGGGCATTTTGAGCTTCATGTACCCGTAATGGGGTATGGCTTGGAAAATTGTAAATGCTTCTCGCCCTAGCAGAGTGTGGTAGCCGCTGCTGAACGGGGCCACTTGAAATGTGACCTCCTCGGATCTGTAATTGTCCGGCGTGCCGAACACCACATCCAGTGTGATTTTTCCTGAACAGCACGCTTCCCGGCTTGGGATTATTCCCCTAAAAGTTGTGTTGCTTCGCTTAATGCGGCTCCAGTCAATTTCCATTTTTCGCAGGGTTTCCTCGTATATGAGGTTGAGTCCGCTGCCGCCGTCCATGAGTACCTTTGTAAGTCAGAAGCCGTCCACTATCGGACTGAGGACCAATGCGGTTGGTGCTCGGGCTGTCCGGAATTTAGGTTCGTCACTGGCATTAAAGGTGATAGCCGTGTCACTCCATGGGTTTATTGTTGCTACTTGGTAGACTCCAGCGAGGTTGCGGAGTGTTCGTTTCCTTGCATTGTTTTATGTGAACGTCTCGAAGACTGTCGACACTGTACTGGGGAGGTATTCTTCGGGTGCTGGAGTTAAAAGCTCCTCGCTGCTTCTGGCTACCTACCGTAGTATCCAACATGCTCTGAGGTTGTGCGTTGGTGCGGCTTTCCCTGAATTACGTATTGTACATGGTCCATTGAGCCATCCTTCCAATATGGTCCCGTACCCTGTAGAGGGCTTTTGTTTTTTGATATTTGGCTCAGATGCCTGGCGATAATGCGCCCTTTTGTTTCGGACTCGTGTTATATTCGGGGCCGGATTGTCCCAGAATTTATCTTCGGTTTTCCAAACGCTTTCAATCGCACAGTACTTTCGTACTATGGATGTCAAGTCGGCGAATCATGTAATTTCGCGGAGACTTATGGCGTTGAGGATTCCGATGTCCGTGCAGTTGTTAAGGAAGAGTGAAATTGCTTCTTTCTCACGACAGTCCTTTATCATGTTCATAACTAGGAGGAATCTGGCCCAGTAGTGGTGTACTGTTTCTCCGGACTCTTGCCGTATTAGGGATAAATCCCGTACAGTTGGGTGGGCGGGTGGAAATAGATCCGGAACCCTGCCCGATGTAAGATTCAGGGGCCGAGTGGTTTCCGAATTCGGAAGCTTGCTTTCTCGGATATTATTCAATGAATCGGGGCTGTTGCCTGACTTTAGGTTCAGGGTTCGGGCGACATCCTCCCCTCCGCGGGTATCCGGCTTGGAGGGATCGGGAATCCGGACACATCTGGTCCTTAGGGCGGGCGAAGACTCGCCGCATTGTTCTTCCACCACTTCGACGTGGTGGGTAATCTGGGGAGAGTCAATCTCTCTCTGATCTGGTTTAAGCCCAATCTGGTCGTAATCAGTAGCGACTCCCAGGGCCGCGAGGCAACCCAAGAGTTCGTTCAGGGAGAAGAGCTCCATCGGATCTAACTGCTCGGCGAGCTCCGAGCTGATGTGAAGATTGCTTTTGATGGCCCGAGAGGTCATTGTTGGCGCGGCGGCCGGACTGGCGGTCATCAAAAACCTGCCTAGCCGGAGAGTTTGGCCGACAGCCAAAGCTCGTTTAGCAATGACGCCGTCTTTAAAGACGGGATGCGACATCCTTCCTGATGGCGACGACACAGCGGAACTCTCAATGAAAGCACCAATGTCGGTGTCAAAACCGGCGGATCTCGGGTAGGGGGTCCCGAACTGTGCGTCTAGGCGGATGGTAACAGGAGACAAGGGACACGATGTTTTTACCCAGGTTCGGGCCCTCTCGATGGAGGTAAAACCCTACTCCTGCTTGATTAATATTGATGGTATGGATAGTACAAGAGTACATCTACCACGAGATCGGAGTGGCTAAACCCTAGAATCTAGCCTATGGTATGATTGTTGTTCGTCCTATGGACTAAAACTCTCCGGTTTATATAGACACCGGAGAGGGCTAGGGTTACACAGAGTCGGTTACAATGGGAGGAGATCTTCATATTGTATCACCAAGCTTGCCCTCCACGTCAAGGAAAGTCCCATCCGAACACAGGACGGAGTCTTCAATCTTGTATCTTCATAGTCCGGGAGTCCGGCCGAAGGTCATAGTCCGGCCATCCGGACACCCCCTAATCTAGGACTCCCTCAACCCCGCCGATACTATCATAGACAAGCTCAAAGCCATCGCCCTGTCCAAGCCCCCCTCTCCGGGATCCCTCATTAAGCAAGTCCAGGTAATGTCTCTTGTTGAAGATCTTTTTTCTCGATCTTGTTCGTGTTTTTTCATCTAACACGCAGTACTAGTACTGGTAGTACAACTTTCTGGGTGATCTTGCATGTGATTTTAATGTGCCAAATGACGGTTCTAAATTCCTCTTTTGACCAAAACATGCGAGAGGTTGACACTGATTTCTTATAGATTACTTTCAACTACTCCCTCTGTCCCAAATTTCTTGTCTTAGATTTGTCTAGATACGGATGTATCTAATACTAAAATGTGAATTGATACATCCGTATCTAGACAAATCTAAGAAAAGAATTTGGGAATGGAGGGAGTACTTTATGAACATTAATGCTACCTTTTACGAGGGTATATTTGCCTCAGTAACTTGTGTTATGGATATTGCATGTAATCCCTCTGCTGTCATGCCTTTGAAGACATGTTCTAGTGTCTTTCTTCACTCATTTCTATGCGTATATGTAGTCATATATGGAGTATAATATCGAAAATCATCTTATATTTTTGAACGGAGATAGTAATAAAATATGGTTTCTGCTTGAATTAGAACCAGGTCCGCGGTGGAGATGAAGTTCTCAAAGTCATGCCGTGTGAACTGCAAGAGCTGATGATGGGTTTTACTGCTGAACTATCCAGCTGCTGTGTCCTTGTCGCCACGTGTCCTGAACTAGTGTTTCCCTGTAGCATTGTTGTCAGGCGTGTTCTCGAGGTTGTACTTGACCACAACAATTTCCTGGCCGTGCCTTTGATTACGAAGGGTATGGTTCTTGTAAAGCTTCCCAACAAATCTGATGCGGCCTCTCTTCATCATCATGTTTATGAGTGAAAAGACCACTCTGTTAGGTTCTCCAAGGTTGACAAGATGGTGATGATGCATGTAGACATCTCACACGAAGTCCATGGCCTAGTCAGTTATGCGGGGTTCATCCCGTAGGTCGGTGGCAAGAAAGTCTGCAGAGTTTAGTTAGTGCAACTTTGCTTCTCTGTAGTAAGTACTATTCTTCAGTACTTGATTTGTGTTTGTGAACCCTGTATTGTTTATTAGTACTGCCGCTTTCGGTGTGTGGTCAGTCCTGAGAACGGTCTATGTTAATGTCTGTCCACTCAATTCAGTCTTTATATTTTGAAGTATCCAGATCATATTTTTTGTGAGGACGGTTTATCAATTATGGTTACACTCCAATATCTGTATGCATTGCAGGTTTATCGCACCCACCAGGATTTCCAGTCCCATGGATGTTCGGTCCATACGATTTGTCACGACCTTTGGACTGTCCTGCTTGTGGGAGTAGGCAGGGCCCCTGCATGCCACGCGTAGTTGGACGATCAATCTTCTCTTTAGTACTTCAACATAGTGATTTCCTAATAAGGATTCACTCGTGTCACATCAAGTAAATCTTATTGATTTACTGTCTAAATCTTATTGATTTAATGTCATGTTTTCTTTCCTTTCCTGCAATTTTACGATGCAGGTTTTGCCATGTGACATTCCTCACAGAATAAACCGTTTGGTTTGCTCTACGATGGCTATTTTTGCAAGTTTCACTTCTTATGTCGTGTCAGTAACGAAGGCACTGTCCATCACTTATATTACTGAAAAAAATTGGATCAGTCTGTTGTCTGAGTACAAGCTGAATCCCTATGATGAACTGAAGTTTGGTTTAACAAAAATGCCACAATTAGTCCTTCTCGCGTTTAAAAGAAATGAAGAAAAAAAACTGGATCACGATCACGGATCCTAGTCAAGTTAGAAAGCTGATCATAGCAGAACAGACACGATCGCCGCTGTCTCGCACATTGGTACCACCTTCAGCAACGGATCGAGCACCGGCAGTTGGTCTAGCACTAACAGCGGAAGCATCTCAGTCTGATCCAGCTAAGGATTGGGCACCGACCACGTCAGCGGATCAGTCTGATCTACCGGAGGATCGGGCATCGACACCGGCACCTGCTCCGTCACCGGCACCAGCTCTACAAGGAGCACCATCTTTGGCAGCAGTAGCGGCTTCGGCACCTGCACCAACACTTGCACTTGCATCTCCTCCGGCCCGTGCAGTTGCACCGGCAATAGACTGGGCTGCAATTTTCACTTCATATACCAAAGTCCTTAAAAAACCGACATGTCCACCTTCTTGGTAAGCATTGGCCGCCCACGTGCTTCATTCTTTTTTCTTTCCATGTTGTTTCACATGATTCACTGTGTTGATCTAACTATTTGGGTATGTCTTCTTGTTTGCAAACAGAGAATTCCTAGAGCAACGAGGGAGTCATTCAACAATCCGGGCGACCGCGACCAAGTTTCTCTTACCATGTGCAGCCTTGGTGTGAATGAACCTTCTCAATATACCATAAGTACAAAGGATGTTCGCATAATGATTGATGCTAAAGGATGGTCAAGGTTCAAATCTAAATCATATCTTGCGGTAGGGGATGATGTCAAAATTGAACTTTCTCGGCAAGGAGAGCTGGTCCAAATCAACTTTGAAATTCTTCAGTAGCAGCACGCAACTGCCGAACTGATCTATCCTCCGAGAGATTTTGATGTAATAATCTGGCATGGTGAAACAAGTGTCCTGTGTGTATAAGTAGTACGACAGTATTATTTATCACATGGTATATCGTTGATAGAATTGCAACTCTGATTGCTGGTTAGGAACTGTTATTTGATTTCATTCCAACAGCTGTCGTGCTTTATTCAATTTTGTGTATTCGCCTTGCGACAGCATCTAGAACCAGCTCCGTACCGATCGCTTGCAATATGAAAAGCGCTGAGGTAGAACACATGGGCTCCCAAACATGCAAGGTTGGCCTGCGGCCCAAAGTCCAGAACTGTGAGCCTATCTGAGTATTATATTCTTAGCTGAACCCCCATAAAAAAAGCTGACCCCCATAATGCCCGTGCGTTGCAGAGGGAGTATATTTCTCGGCAAGGTGAGCCTGTGATATAAAAGATTTGTATATTTCTTTACAGAGGGAGTATCTCTCTGTCAAAAAATATATTTATGTGTAACTAGTTACTCCTGTCTTTCTACTTCCTTTCGCTGATATGTGGGGCAACCGGCAACGGGGTCCACGTGCCATATGCACAAATTAGAGTGCACAACTTCACGGTAGACACACCCCGGTCGTAGCGCCGCAGTAATGGCCAATGAGCCGTCAAATCACAACCCCCCTTTCCAGCTTTAGCAGTAAGCTGGACGGACGAAGCTGCAATATTTCACTGGGCCTGAATCCCCTTCTCCCTTGTCTGCTTGTTCAGAGAAAACCCCTGCTCGGCGATTGCATAGGGTTTTCTCATGGAGAACCAGGTACGAATTCTTCATCCATCCTGATAAATCCAAGTCCCTTGGTCGGAGGTAATCCTTCGATGGCAGCCGCCGCCGTTGATGCATTTTTCTTCCTACTGAATCTAGTGTGTTTCATTTGCAGTGCCCAAAGTGCGAGTACCCTACAGGTTTCTGCGCCCTCGGCGAGACGCCACACTTGTTCCTTCTCATCCTAACACAACATTTTGAAACGTGCACAGTATGTTCCTAGAATCCTCTTTTCTATCCGGGAGGGTGGGATTTTTTTGAACATGCTGTGTTCTCATATTATTTTTCCTGCAGTGTATTATTTGCTCTGCCAGAACACATGTACTCAAGATGCTTGGCCTTGCCATAACTAAATACACTAGTTTAATGGTCACAGTGAAGACAAGCCATGGATATTACTTCCGAGTTGGGTTCATGAACCAAGAAGATCGCTGCTTTTTTTATGGCCGAACTTGGATAAACTTTCTCAAGTGTTACGGACTGAGAGTTGGCGCACGAATGTTGATGGAAATAGCAGAACCTGGTCTCATCTTCACTGCGATCTTCCACCCCGACGTCATTCCAATTGTTCATCCATGTTAGTTTTGTATCTGGTTCTTGCTTGTTGCCTCGATTACTTCTTAATCCACCTATTCTGTCTAACTAATCACAATTTAACTTTAGAAGTAGCAACGAATCTCTCACGTAGATGCTACTTCTAACTAATATTTTCTTATAATTGGTGGCACGTGTAGGTTTTTTCAGAGTTAAGCAGTCTGCTCGTTTGTTACTCTGTAATAACTCGGCTGTTACTAATGGCACTGAAGTTGACTGGATCAACATCCACAAGTTCCTACACTTTATTGATCGTCTTGAGGTCCTTGTGGGGCGTTTCAATGGTGGAAGGCCATGTGGGATATGTGTGCCACTGCTGCACTTGTTGAACAGGTCCAACAGTGTCGAGAAACTTATGGTATGAGCTATTTTCTGTTATATATGTTGTTCATAAACTATTGCTTTATACATAGTTTTACAGCTGTGATCTTCTTGAAACAGGAACTGCCGAGTTCTATTGTTCCTATACAGATGCCTGACCATGGTCGGGTCAGACTTGTGCTTGGTCACAACATGATGTTTATGTCGACCTACTCAATTCCCCTTGGAGGTGAAAAGATACTTATTCATGGGTGGTCTCAAATAATGAAGGCCCGTCCATCTTGGAGAATAGGACAGAAGATTATGTTCATGCTTTTCCATGGCTCTAAAGCGAATATCCTATTTATTGACCACGTTGCGAGATGAAGCCGCTTTCAGAAGGTTGTGGATGCGCGGGGTGGCGCCTGGGCCTTGTCCTGGGGCTTGGCGGCCTCACCCTTGGTTAACTGTAGGCAAAGTAGCACTGTCCGAGGCGTGCTTTGTATGGTTGAACCTGTATAAGTACTCATACTGCTTTCAGCTTTGGTTGTTAAGTGCCCCTGCTGGTTTTAGTTAAGGTTGTTAAGTACTCATGCTGCTTTTACAGTCTGTCATGTTTCTTCAGTCCTATCTTCCTCCAGCCGCAAAAACCAAACCAGCGCCAGCGGGGCCGCCTGCTTCCGCCTCCCACGGCTGGCTGCGTCTCAGCGCACGAATCTCTGCCCCACCGTCTCCTAAATTGTTAACGCCGACGTCCTCCGTGCGCTTTGGTGCACTGGCTGCGGCGCCGCCCTCTCGTGTTGTCAACATGGTCAAGAAACAACAGGAATCGCCAGAAGTACGTGGAGAGGATGACAGTAGGGGCCCACCACGTCAGCGTATGGAAAAATAATATGCTTCTTCCTAGTGTTTTCCTCAGAGCTGGGACCCACGACATTGTGAGCGTATATAGTCAATAGACAAGAAAACAACACAAGATCGGCTGACACCTGGGACGTAGCTACTCGAGCATTATTTTTTTGTTTGGTATTGTTGAGATGGGGCAGGGTTTGAACTGGGCTGTGGCCCGTCTAGCCCAGGCTTATATTTTATGTTCACCATGTGACCAGCCCAGCTATTAAAATGAGCCCAGTTTATTTTTTTTGAAGAATACTCAATCCAGGCCTACTTATTTTTCTACGCCCTGATGGGCTGCAACTCTTTCAAGACACCTACAAATCTTGAAAGTAATATGAAATGGGTTGTAAATATAAAAACAGATGACAAATTGGCAATTACTTTATAATTTCTAAAAAAAATCACATTTTCAGATTCCTATTTCACTGGGCATTAACCTAATTTAAATATATCTTCAAAGTATTTTAAATCTGGCTCGACATTTCGGTATTAAAAATAGTTTGGAACCCACAGAAATATGCGAAATTGGCCCTGGCCAACCAGAAAAAAAGAACTGCAATAAATTGCATAAGAACTTGCCATGCTATATATAAATTATTAAAAAAAAGAGGGAGTGGTCTGACTTGTGGGCCTGTTTAGTTGACGCATATGCAAGATTTTTTTAGTTATTATATACGTCAACAAACGATTCTAGCAGATGTAACCGTTGGATGTCAATCCAACGGCCGTCGTGTTTCTTCAATCTCTGATCTTCTTGCTCCAGCCGCCAAAGCAGCGCTGGCGGGACCGCCTGCTCCCGCTTCCCGTGGCCGGCTGTGCTGCCGCGCAGGCCTCAGTGCCCCCTACTACTCTCACCACTGGCCAGTGCATCCCTCTACTCACCCACACCCCATGTTATTCTGCGGCGACGGCAGCCTCACACCGCAGCCAAACCGATGAACCCTCGTACTCCTCTCCTCGCGGGCTTCCACTGCCGCGTCTTCCCCGGCTCCGCGTTGTCCCCTTCCTAGGCCTCGCCGTCGTCCACCGCCGTGGTGCTCTCGGCGCGATGTGGTCAATGTGGTCAATGACTGACTTCCATCGGAAGAGTACTGTACGTGGAGAGGCTGACAGCTGGGTCCACGGCAGCCGGAAGGAAGTGCTGTCAGGACCCCGATTCTATGCCACACCGATCTAGCATGTAACAGCTCATATCACTTTGTGGCCTCACGCACGGTATACCCACGGGTGTCGCCTTACCATGCCCGGGACCGTTTGCGCCTTTTGGCACACGTATATGCTAGTGTCGCTAGCATCCATATGACAAGAACCCGGGCTGACATGGCTAGTCGTGAACCCGAAGTGGCACTAACTTACAGGGACAGACATACATGACCCAGCATCGAACGTGTCTGTCATCAGCGAGTGAATCCGGGCTGTAGCAACTGGGCTAGCAGGACTCCGGTAAACACCGCGTGACATTTCCCCGAAGGGACAGACATAGGAACGAAGAACGACACATGCCGGCCATCCTAAGTGTTTCGGAGCAGTAGCAAGCTACCAGGGCTCAGTGGAAGCACTAGGAGACATTTCCCGGTAGGAGAGGCTACTAAGGATAAACAACTAGATAGTCAGATCCCACACATAGAAATACACATTGCACGTACGCATAACATGCAAGTATGTGATGTACAACATGGCATCACAGCATAACTCAACAACTCATATAGATAAAGGCTCAGAAGAGCCATCATAGCATTTATTACAAAAAGGGGTCACATGACCCAACATTCAGAGCAAACAAGCAACAAGCGGAAGCATTACATGTCTGAGTACAGACATCTACAAATGAAAAAGGCTAAAGAGCCTGACTATCTACAACATCCGATCAAGATCGTAGCTGAGGTACAAGCTACTTGTCAAAGCCCATGAGAACACTAGTAAGACCGAAGTCTCCGTTGCAAAAACATAAATAAAGCAACATGAGTACAAAGGTACTCAACAAGTCTTACATCAGATCCTATCATACATGCATTTGTATCAAGAGGGTAATGTGGGGTTTAGTTGCAGCAAGCCAGCTTTGACTCTATGGCTATCCTGTTCTACGACTACCAGAACTTCTTTGAGATGATATGGCGCACACGAGTCCACTAATCACCACACAATACACTACTATGGATTCATCCCCATCTCCCTACGAGAAGGCCATCCATAGCACTCACACTTATCTTGAGCATTTTAGAGTATCCACTTGAAATTGTCTATGTACCATGTAAGCATCCAAGAAGTCCATAACCGCGGACCCGGCTATTCGAATAGATCATGTTAACCCTGCAGGGGTGTACTTCTTCACACATGCTCTCGCCACTTACCGCCATGTACACGTCATGTATCTCGGCAACCTTCAAGCGGAATCCTGGCGAGGGTGTCGGCCACGACCTGACTAACCACACAAGACTCTAATCCAGGTTTATCGCCTATTCGGGTTCCATCCGCAAGGAGATCCGGCCGGGGTGTCGCTCACGGCCCCAAACGATGTGAGAAGGGTTCCCAAGCCCACCATCCAGGTGCCATTTGGTACATCGTGCCACTATGCCTAGTCTGTCCCAAGCCCACCTGGCTGGGTGCCACTTGGTAGACTACTAACACTACCTACAAACACCAGAAACTAGTTGCGACTCCTGGACAGAGATCAACTTGGTTAATAAGTCGAGAGGGGTCGAGTTACCGGAACCCAATGTGTGGTAGTATCGAGTCATTGGACGACATACACAGAACTCAGTGCTTAAGGATGGTTCCAGTGAGACATCCCACCATGTACTCCTACATGGCCTCTCACCGCTACCTTTACCAAATCGTGTTCACACACTTAACTCTTAGCATCAGAACATAGCACTGCACTCCAATTCATTCCCAATGAATCAGACCTGACACACTCTAAGCAATAGCAGGCATGGCATGGTAGCAACACAGCAGTGGCTTCAATCAACTCCTACACATGCTAGTGGGTTTCAACTATTTACTGTGGCAATGACAGGTCATGCAGAGGAATGGGTTCAACTACCGCAGCACAAAGTAGCAGATGAATCGTTGTTGTCCTAATGCAATAACAAAGAGCAGGAGCGAGAGAGTAGGATTTTATCGGAATGAACAAGGGGGTTTGCTTGCCTGGTAGATCAACAAGGAAGGCACTGCTCCTCAGACAGGTACTCTGGAACGGTCTCCGGAGCAGGACCTATCGAGAAGGAACGGTGTCGACAATAAATACACAAGCATATGCAACAATATGATGCATGAACATGGCATGAATATGTGATGTTGTTTGAGCTAATGCAGCTAGTATTCTGTTTGAATGAAGTCCATTTGAACCAAGGGTTCAAATGCAACTCCAAGTTAAGCTCTTATATATGCCATTATAGTGTTTCACTTATACAGTAGGTATAAGTTGGTTTGTCATGCATGAAACTAGTACAGAGGATAGATTGCATTTTTCTGATAATTTTTCATATATAAATTATTTCAATCTGAGCTACAGTTGAATTTCTATGATTTTTTGAAGTTTTGCTAGTTTTCTGGAATTTCCTGAGTTAAATTAATTCCAGAAATCATTATTGCGTCAGCTTGAGGTCAGCACTGCGTCAGCAGTCAACCTGGGTCAAACCTGACGTGTGGGGTCCACACGTCAGTGACACAGTGGTTAAGCCCGGGTCAAACCCGCACTGACCAGGGTTTGACTTGGCTCTGGGGCCCACGGTCAGCGGCTGATGGGGTGGTTTAGGCTGCGTGATTAGGCGCTAATGACAGCCACGTCGTCCTCGTCGGAGTTCGGCCGGTGACGACCTCGAGCCGCGGCGGTTCTTCGCTGGAGTCGTTGTTCCGGCGTCCAGACGACACAGGGAGAGGAGCTACGGGAAGCTGGTGGAGGTGGCCCAGAACGACGGCGGCAGCGACGAGTGCGGCGGCCGGAGTTCGGCCATTGGGGTTTTGATGTTGCGGGGTACGGGGGAGGCTGCGAGCGGGTCTGCGCGACTCTCTAGAGTGCACTGAGTGCAACGGCGAGCTCGGCTGCTGGCTGCGGCGGTTGTGGCCACGACGGCGAGGAGCTGCGGCGGCGATGGCTTCAGCCATGGTGGAAAACGACGGCTACGATGCGAGAACGAGGGGGAGAAGAGAGGGGAAACGGGGAGTTGCTCACGGCGGACTCGAAGGGCTTGTCGGCGAGCTCGGGGACGTGCTGAAGACGGCAGGGCGGTGAAGACGATCTCCGGCGACCGGAGATGAAGACGACGGCGAGGCGGCTCTCCAGGGCCTCCCGAGGTGCGTGGCTTGACGGGGAGGTAGCCGGCGATGTGGCGGAGCTTCTAGGCTGGTCGTAGAGGTAAGGGAGAGGCGGTGGCTACGGCAACGGCGAACGGCGGCGACGGCAATGTTCGGGCAGTCACGCGGGAGAGAAACAAGGGAGGAGGGAGAACGAGGGAGAGTGAGAGCGATGCGGGGCGGCGCGTGGCGTCGTCCGGGGCATCCAGAGCGACGAGGGGGAGGACAGGCAGGCAGGGAGGAGGTGGTGGCGCGGCTGCGGCATGCCGGCCACACAGCTGCTCCTACTGGCAGGAGCTTGAAGAAGCTCCTGGCAGTTGGGCTGGGCCGCCTGCTGGCTGGGCCAGCCTGCTAGGCCGCTGGGCTGCACAGGGGCTGCAGGTAAGTCCAGGTAGGTTTTTTCCACTTTCTTTCTTTTCTAATTTTCTGACATTTGTTTTGATTTAATAAAAATACTAAATCATTTTATTTACTTATGCCAATTTTTGTAGGAACTAGTGGTATTATTCCAGAGCTCCTCAACAAATGGCATAAATTTTTGGACATATATTATATATATAACAAATATATATCCAATGCAAATATTTATGCATTAATTCCAAATGCCCAAAATAAATACTTATGGGCTCTTAAAAATATTGGTTTGATTTTTATCTCTGTCCAATATTTTCAGAGAGCAACATGAGCATTTTCTTGGACCTATTTGGAGCAATTTTTATTTGGGTCATTTCCAAAAATGATTCTGAGGGTTTCACAAATCCCCATTTCAAAATTAAATGGAATTTAAACATGATGCACACATGACTAGCTAGTCTAGGTCATACCAGAACTAGGGATGTGACAAGTGCCTCCTTATTACGTGGAAAATAATTATTCCTCCACCTGATAGTAGGGACCCACCAGACGGGCCACCAGTATTTCGTGAAAAAAATGTTTCCCCCTGACTGCTGGGACCCACCAGACGGGCCACCAGTATTTCGTGAAAAAAACGTTCCCCCCGCTGTCAGCTCGGACCCACCGGGCCTCCTTATTACGCACAAAAAAATGAATACCCCCTGCTAGCTGGGACCCACCTTGGCCGGAGGCTGACTTGTGGGCCTACTAAGTTGACTGGGACGGAGGCCTTTGTCAACTTTAGTCAATATATGAACGATTCTAGCTCGAGTGACGGTACAATGTCCATCCAACGGCTGTACTGCTTCTTCAACCTCTGGTCTTCTTGCTCCAGCCGCCCAAAGCAGTGCCGGTCGTGCCGCGTGCTCCTGCTGCCCGTGGCCGGCTGTGATGCCGTGGAGGCCTCACCGCCCCCTACTACTCCCACCGCTGGCCATGCCATCCCTCTACGCACCCACACCCCCTGTTATTCTGCGGCGATGGCAGCCTCATACCACAACCAAACGAGTGAACCCTCATACTCTTCTATGCATGGGCATCCACTGCCGCGTCTTCCCCGGCTCCACGTCGTCCCCTTCCTAGGCCTCGCCGTCGTCCACCGCCCTGGTGCTCTCGGCGCGGCGTGGTCAACGTGGTCAAGGAACGGCTTCCATCCGACGTGGACTGTACGTGGAGAGGCTGACAGCTGGGTCCACAGCCGCAGCAAGGAAGTGCCTCCTTATTACACGGAAAATAATTATTCCTCCACCTGACAGCGGGGACCCACTGGACGGGCCACTGTATTTTGCGAAAAAAAGTTTCCCCCTAACTGCTGGGACCCACCAGCTTCATCTTCGCATGCAAGGAAGTGCGTCCGGGCAAAAAAAACGATTCGCCCCCTGACTGCTGGGACCCACCAGCTACATCTTCGCACACAAGGAAGTGCGTCTGGGTAAAAAAAACGATTCGCCCCCCTGACTGCTGGGACCCACCAGTTACATCTTCGCACGCAAGGAAGTGCCTGACAGTTGGGACCCACCTGGTCGAAGCGTACGTAGCGTTGTCATTCTGGTGGCGAACGTGTACGTACATACTGGTCGATGTAGAGGCGTGATGTCTACTACACAACATTCCTCTTGTAGACGTTGTTGGGCCTGCAAGTGCACATGTTTGTAGGACAGTAGCAAATTTCCCTCAAGTGGATGACCTAAGGTTTATCAATCCGTAGGAGGCGTAGGATGAAGATGGTCTCTCTCAAACAACCCTACAACCAAATAACAAAAAGTCTCTTGTGTCACCAACACACCCAATAAAATGGTAAATTGTATAGGTGCACTAGTTCGGTGAAGAGATGGTGATACAAGTGCAAAATAGATAGTAGATACAGGTTTTTGTAATCTGAAATAATAAAAACAGCAAGGTAACTAATGATAAAAGTGAGCATAAACGGTATTGCAATGATAGGATACAAGGCCTAGGGTTCATACTTTCACTAGTGCAAGTTCTCTCAACAATAATAACATAGATAGATCATATAACAAGCCATCAACATGCAACAAAGAGTCACTCCAAAGCCACTAATAGCGGAGAACAAACGTAGAGATTATGGTAGGGTACGAAACCACCTCAAAGTTATTCTTTTGGATCAATCTGTAAAAGAGTCGTACTAGAATAACACCTTAAGACACAAATCAACCAAAACCCTAATGTCACCTAGATACTCCATTGTCACCTCAAGTATCCGTGGGCATGATTATACGATATGCATCACACAATCTCAGATTCATCCAACCAACATAAAAGTACTTCAAAGAGTGCCCCAAAGTTTCTACCAGAGAGTCAAGAACGTGTGCCAAACCCTATGCATAGGTTCCCAATGTCACGAAACCCGCAAGTTGATCACCAAAACATACATCAAGTGGCACATGATATCCCATTGTCACCACAGATAATCACGGCAAGACATACATCAAGTGTTCTCATAAAAGACTCAATCCGATAAGATAACTTCAAAGGGGAAACTCAATTCATCACAAGAGAGTAGAGGGGGAGAAACATCATAAGATCCAACTATGATAGCAAAGCTCAGGATACATCAAGATCGTGCCGTAGAGGAACACGAGAGAGAACATGAGAGGGAGAGATCAAACACATAGCTACTGGTACATACCCTCAGCCCCGAGGGTGAACTACTCCCTCCTCGTCATGGATAGCACCGGGATGATGAACATGGCCACCGGTGATGGGTTCCCCCTCCGGCAGGGCGCCGGAACAGGATCCCGAGAGGTTTTTGGTGGCTACAGAGGCTTGCGGTGGTGGAACTCCCGATCTATCTTCTATTCTGGAAGTTTTAGGGTACGTAGGTATATATGGGTGCAGGGGGTACGTCGGTGGACCTCTGGGGTTCTCACGAGGTAGGGGGCGCGCCCAGGGGGGCGCCCCCCACCCTCGTGGGCAGCCTGGGACTCCCCTGACGTGCACTCCAAGACCACCAGTTTGGTTTCCTTCCAAAATTAACTTCTCCAGTTGATTTCGTTCCGTTTTGACTCCGTCTGATATTCCTTTTCCTCGAAACACTGAAATAGGCATAAAACAGCAAATCTGGCCTGGGCCTCCGGTTAATAGGTTAGTCCCAAAAATAATATAAAAGTGGATAATAAAGCCCAATATTTCCTAAAACAGTAGATAAAGTAGCATGGAGCAATCAAAAATTATAGATACGTTTGGGACGTATCAAGCATCCCCAAGCTTAATTCCTGCTTGTCCTCGAGTAGGTAAATGATAAAAAGAATTTTTGATGCGGAGTGATAGTTTGGCATAATTTCAATGTAAATCTTCTTAATTGTGATATGAATATTCAGATCCAAAAGATTCAAGACAAAAGTTCATATTGACATAAAAATAATAATACTTCAAGCATACTAATCAAAGCAATCATGTCTTCTCAAAATAACATGGCAAAAGAAAGTTCATCCCTACAAAATCATATAGTTAGGCTATGCTTCATTTTCGCCACACAAAGATGTTCCCAACTTATATACCCCCGATGAGAAGCCAAGCAATTGTTTCATACTTAAATAATCTCAAACTTTTTCAACCTTCATGCAATATATGAGCATGAGCCATGGATATAGCACTATGGGTGGATAGAATATGATGACGGGGATTGTGTGGAGAAGACAAAAAAGGAGAAAGTCTCACATTGACGAGGCTAATCAACGGGCTATGGAGATGCCCATCAATTGATGTCAACATGAGGAGTAGGGATGCACTAGAGCTATGAATGCTCAACAAAAGAAAACTAGTGGGTGTGCATCCAACTCGCTTGCTCATGAAGACCTAGGGCATTTGAGGAAGCCCATCGTAGGAATATACAAGCCAAGTTCTATAATGAAAAATTCCCACTAGCATAAAAGACAACTTATGAGACTCACTACATGAGGAACAAGGTGCTACTTTGAAGCACAATATATGAGACTCACTACATGAAGAACAAGGTGCTACTTTGAAGCACAAGTGTGGAAAAAGAGATAGTAGCATTGCCCTTTTTTATTTTTTATTTTTTTATTTTCTTTTTTTGGACCTTTCTTTTTTTGGCCTTTCTTTTTTTGGC
The DNA here is from genome assembly GCF_018294505.1 of Triticum aestivum. NCBI lineage: Eukaryota > Viridiplantae > Streptophyta > Magnoliopsida > Poales > Poaceae > Triticum > Triticum aestivum. The sequence goes on from NC_057795.1 coordinate 441,848,258, forward strand.
CTTTCTTTTTTTGGCCTTTTTTTTGGGCAATGCTCTAGTAATGATGATCATCACACTTCTATTGATTACAACACAAGGATTACAACTCGAAACTTAGAACAAGATATGACTCTATATGAATGCCTCCGGTGGTGTACCGGGATGGTGCAATGAATCAAGAGTGACATGTATGGAAAATAATGCATGGTGGCTTTGCCACAAATACGATGTCAACTACAAGATCATGCAATGGCAATATGACAAAAGTAATGTATGTCATGATGATGATGGTGGAAGTTGCATGGCAATATATCTCGGAATGGCTATGGAAATGCCATGATAGGTAGGTATGGTGGCTGTTTTGAGGAAGATATAAGGAGGTTTATGTGTGATAGAGTATATCATATAACGGGGTTTGGATGCACCGGTGAAGTTTGTGCCAACTCTCAAGGTGAGAAAGGGCAATGCACGGTACCGAAGAGGCTAGCAAAGGCGGAAAGGTGAGAGTGCGTATAATCCATGGACTAAACATTAGTCAAAAGAACTCATATACTTATTGCAAAAGTTTAGAATCCATCAAAAATCAAGTACTACGCGCATGCTCCTAGGGGGATAGATTGGTAGGAAAAGACCATCGCTCGTCCCCGACCGCCACTCATAAGGATGCACAAGCCAGGTACACTTCATGTTTCAAATTTGTTACACAACTTTAACCATACGTGCATGCTACGGGACTTGCAAACTTCAACACAAGTATTTCTCAAATTCATAATCACTCAACTAGCACGACTTTGATATTATCACCTCCACATCTCAAAACAATTATCAAGCATCAAACTTATCTTAGTATTCAATTCACTCAAAAGAAAGTTTCACATATCTTGAACACCAAGTATATTAACATTAAGAAAATCACCATGCTATTAACGACTCTCAAAATAATATAAGTGAAGCATGAGAGTTCATCTAATTCTTCAAAATAAAACTACCACCATGCTCTAAAAGATATAAGTGAAGCACTAGAGCAAACAACAAACTACTCCAAAAGATATAAGTGAAGATCAATGAGTAGTCGAATAATTATGCAAGTATGTGAAGACTCTCCCATTTAATAATTTCAGATCTTGATATTTTATTCAAACAGAAATAAAAGCTAAATAAAACTACATTGCAAGGATAGCACAACTCATGTGAAGAAGCAAAAACTTAGGCTCAACCGATACTAACCGATAGTTGTTTGAAGAAGAAAGGTGGGATGCCTACCGGGGCATCCCCAAGCTTAGATGCTTGAGACTTCTTGAAATATTATCTTGGGGTGCCTTGGGCATCCCCAAGCTTGAAATTTTGTGTCTCCTTAATTCCTTTCATATCATGGTTTCTCTTTATATCAAAAGCTTCATTCACAACAAACTCAACAAGAACTCGTGAGATATGTTAGTATAAATCAATTCAAATCCTTATCATTTTCTACTGTAACAAATCACTAAAATTATTATTCAACATTGCATACTAAATGCCTCTGCATATTTAATACTCCTATCTTCAAATAGAATCATTAAACAAGCAAACATATGCAAACAATGCAACCATAACAGCAATCTGCCAAAATAGTACAGTTTGTAAAGAACGCAAGAGTATCCATACTTTCCTAACTCCAAAAACTAGCAAAATAAGCATGGCAAAGGCTATCCTTGACTTTTTTATTGAAACTAAAGATGCAAAACATTAATATAATTAACAGCAAGCAAATACTAACAAGAGAAAATGACGCTCCAAGCAAAACACATATCATGTGGTGAATAAAAATATAGCTCCAAGTAAAGTTACCGATGAACGAAGACGAAAAGAGGGGATGCCTTACGGGGCATCCCCAAGCTTAGGCTCTTGGTTGTCCTTGAATATTAACTTGGGGTTCCTTGGGCATCCCCAATCTTAGGCTCTTTCCACTCCTTATTCCATAGTCCATCGAATCCTTACCCAAAACTTGAAAACTCCACAACACAAAACTCAACAGAAAACTCGTAAGCTCCGTTAGTATAAGAAAGCAAAACCACCACATAAGGTACTGTAATGAAATCATTTTTTATTCATATTGATGTAATATCTACTGTACTCCAACTTATATATGGTTCATACCCTCCGATACTACTCATAGATTCATCAAAATAAGCAAACAACACATAGAAAACAGAATCTGTCAAAAACAGAACAGTCTGTAGTAATCTGTATCAAACATATACTTATGGAACTCCAAACATCCTACCAAATTAGGAAGTCCTATGCAATTCGTGTACCAATCCAGAGCAAAAAGAATCACATCAGAAGCACGTTTCTGTGAATTAACAAAACTAATTTCTTGGGTACAAAAGTTTCTGATTTGAGCAGGATCAACACAACTATCACCGTAAGCCATCCTAAAGGTCTTACTTGGAACTTTATTGAAAAAAAGCTATAAAACATGATTACTACAGTAGAATAATCATGTGGACACACGAAAACAGTAAGGATAAATATTGGGTTGTCTCCCAACAAGCGCTTTTCTTTAATGCATTTTCAAGCTAGGCATGATGATGACAATGATGCTCACATAAAAGATAAGAATTGAAACATAACGGGAGCATCATGGAGCATATGACTAGCACATTTAAGTCTAACCCACTTCCTATGCATAGGGATTTTGTGAGAAAACAACTTATGGGAACAATAATCAACTTGCATAGGAAGGTAAAACAAGCATAACTTCAAGATTTTAAGCACATAGAGAGGAAACTTGATATTATTGCAATTCCTACAAGCATATGTTCCTTCCTCATAATAATTTTCAGTAGAATCATGAATAAATTAAACAATATAACCAGCACCTAAAGCATTCTTTTCATGATCTAGAAGCATAGAAAATTTACTACTCTCCACATAAGCAAAATTCTTCTCATTCGGAATAGTGGGAGTATCATAAGAGACTTGAACACTAAAAATTGTTTCCACATTAAAAGAGTAATGTTCAGAAAAAGGGTAATCATAATCATGACAAGATTTGTAAATATAATCATCACTACTTTTTATAGCATAAGTTTCATCACAATAATCATCATAAGTAGCAACTTCGTTCTCATCATAATCGATTGAAACCTCTCCCAAGATAGTGGAATCTCTAAATAAAGTTGACACTCTTCCAAATCCACTTTCGTATTCATCACAATAAAATTCAACATCCTCCAAAATAGTGGGATCACTACTTCCTAAAGTTGACTCTCTTTCTAACCCACTTTCATCAATATAATCATCATAGGTAGGAGGCATGCTATCATCATAACAACTTTTCATATCAAAACTTGGGATGCTAAAAATATCATCTTCATTAAACATAGCATCCCCAAGCTTGGGACAAACATTAATTCCAGCAAATATATTCTCAAATATTTCATCCCAATCAAACATAGCTTCCCCAAGCTTGGGCCCTTTCATATCATAAGCATAATCACTCTCATCATTAAAAATATGGATAGCACCAATAGTATAGCAATTATCATCATCACAAGTAGTAGTAGGAGCAACATCATTTGGGAGGGATACCTTTTTACCTTTGTTGCTCCTTCTTTTCTTTTTCTTCTTCACATTATGTGTAGGTTCAACCTTCCTCTTTGAGCTCCTTATTGATGAGGTTGGTTGAATAGAAAGCTCCTCCTCGTTACCTGATTCATCATAAGAAATAATAGGAGGAGATTGGGAAGCCTCTTCCCTTTCATTAGTATTCTCATAATCTTCCATTTTCTTTCTTTTCCTTATGTAATTGGCAATATAAGGATTTTTCAATACAATTCACCGCACAATACATATAAATTTCTCTAGATCAAAATGAAGAACTTTATCAAGATTAAATTTTGGAATACCCTCAGTTATACGTTTCATTTCTTCATAACCCAAAAGAAGGCTAAGCTCTTTATGATGCTCAAGGGTAATCAAATTATCACAATATTTGGACACGACTTGATCATGAAACAAATAGCATTGGAGCTTTAAATGACCATGTTCATTGCACAGTTCACAAGGAGCGCGAAAAATATTGAATCTTTCAGCACATTCATCTAGCTCTTCTTGCAACAATTTGGTTTCTAAGTACTTATGCCTCTTGCAATAAATATCTTCTTTATTTGGTGTGGTCATGCAAACATGCACTCCACAAAATTTGACATGCTCATAAGAGATATTTTCATCATAACTAGTGCAATTATCATTAGCATCATGGATATTCAAAGAATTCGTACTAACAACATTGCAATCATGCTCATCATTCAAATATTTAGTGCCAAACAATTTAGAGATTTCTTCTTCTAGCACTTGAGCACAATTTTCCTTTCCATCATTCTCACGAAAGATATTAAAAATACGTAACATCTGAGACAAACTCAACTCCATTTTTTTGTAGTTTTCTTTTATAGACTAACTAGTGCTAAAAGAAGAAACAAAAAATTTCGATTGTAAGATCTAAAGATATACCTTCAAGCACTCACCTCCCTGGCAACGGCTCCAGAAAAGAGATTAGTTGACGGGGTGTGAATGAGTGCCCTTTTACCTAGCCTCCCCGGCAACGGCCCTAGAAAAGAGCTTGATGTCTACTACACAACCTTCTTCTTGTAGACGTTTTTGGGCCTGCAAGTGCATAGGTTTGTAGGATAGTAGCAAATTTCCCTCAAGTGGATGACCTAAGGTTTATCAATCTGTAGGAGGCGTAGGATGAAGATGGTCTCTCTCAAACAACCCTGCAACCAAATAACAAAAAGTCTCTTGTGTCCGCAACACACCCAATACAATGGTAAATTGTATAGGTGCACTAGTTCGGCGAAGAGATGGTGATACAAGTGCAAAATAGATAGTAGATATAGGTTTTTGTAATCTGAAATAATAAAAACAGCAAGGTAACTAATGATAAAAGTGAGCGTAAATGGTATTGCAATGATAGGAAACAAGGCCTAGGGTTCATACTTTCACTAGTGCAAGTTCTATCAACAATAATAACATAGATAGATTATATAACAATCCCTCAACATGCAACAAAGAGTCACTCCAAAGCCACTAATAGCGGAGAACAAACGTAGAGATTATGGTAGGGTATGAAACCACCTCAAAGTTATTCTTTCGGATCAATCTATAAAAGAGTTCGTACTAGAATAACACCTTAAGACACAAATCAACCAAAACCCTAATGTCACCTAGATACCCCATTGTCACCTCAAGTATCCGTGGGCATGATTGTACGATATGCATCACACAATCTCAGATTCATCCAACCAACATAAAAGTACTTCAAAGAGTACCCCAAAGTTTCTATCGGAGAGTCAAGAACGTGTGCCAACCCCTATGCATAGGTTCCCAATGTCATGAAACCCGCATGTTGATCACCAAAACATACATCAAGTGGCACATGATATCCCATTGTCACCACAGATAATCACGGCCAGACATACATCAAGTGTTCTCATAAAAGACTCAATCCGATAAGATAACTTCAAAGTGGAAACTCAATTCATCACAAGAGAGTAGAGGGGGAGAAACATCATAAGATCCAACTACAATAGCAAAGCTCGGGATACATCAAGATCGTGCCATAGAGGAACACGAGAGAGAACACGAGAGAGAGAGAGAGATCAAACACATAGCTACTAGTACATACCCTCAGCCCCGAGGGTGAACTACTCCCTCCTCGTCATGGATAGCGCCGGGATGATGAAGATGGCCACCGGTGATGGGTTCCTCCTCCGGAAGGGCGCCGAAACGGGCTCCCGAGAGGTTTTTTGGTGGCTACAGAGGCTTGCGGCGGCAAAGCTGCCGATCTATCTTCTGTTCTGGAAGTTTTAGGGTACATAGGTATATATAGGTGCAGGGGGTACGTCGGTGGACCTTCGGGGTGCTCACGAGGTAGGGGGCCCCCACCCTCGGGGGCATCCCGGGACTCCCCTGACGTGCACTCCAAGCCCATCAGTCTGGTTTCCTTCCAAAATTAACTTCTCCAGTTGATTTCATTCCGTTTTGACTCCGTTTGATATTCCTTTTCCTCGAAACACTAAAATAGGCATAAAACAGCAAATCTGGGCTGGGCCTCTGGTTAATAGGTTATTCCCAAAAATAATATAAAAGTGGATAATAAAGCCCAATATTGCCTAAAACATTAGATAAAGTAGCATGGAGCAATCAAAAATTATAGATACGTTGGAGACGTATCAAGGCGCGCACGTGTCGTAGTAGAGGCGCGCACGTGTCGTAATAGAGGCGCATGTAGCATGTACACGTACGTATAGCGGCCAGGGTGCTAGAAAGAAAATACGGCCATGTACGTACATACGGGCAGGGTCTCGAACGACTACTCGCGCATACATACATGGCTGGGTCGGAATGGAGAAACAGCGTCATCGTCGTGTTCATGGGAAGGCAACGGAATGCGTCATGTTCATGGGGAGGCAACAGAATGCGTCGTGTTCATCAAGAGGCAACGGAACGCGTGGGAGCCAACCGGCTGGGTCGGAACGGAATGCGTGGTCATGTTCATCGGGAGGGCTTGGACGGAACAGGCGATGGAAACGAGGCCTGGCATACCGCAGAACAGAGGAAACGGACCTCCTACGTTTGGAACGGGGTCCTGTTGATCGGGAGGGGTGTGGCGTATCACAAAACGGAGGAAACATACCTCCTACGGTCGAAACGGGGGTCTTGTTGATCGGGAGGGGTATGGCGTACCGCAAAACGGAGGAAATGGACCTCCTACGGTCAAAACGGGGGTCCTGTTGATCGAGAGGGGTGTGGCATACCGCAAAACGGACGAAACAGACCTCCTACTGTCGAAACGGGGGTCCTGTTCATCTGGAGGGGTGTGGCGTACCGCAAAACGGACGAAATGGACCTCCTACGGTCGAAACGGGGGTCCTGTTCATCGGGAGGGGTGTGGCGTACCGGCAAACGGGACTCCACGGGATACTATTCATCTCCACCATCGACCTCCTCCAGCCTCCACGGGATACCGTTGACCTCCTCCAGCCTCCACCGCGCGCTACTCCACCGGCTATTGTTCAACCACCCCTCCACAGTCTACTGTTCATCCAGCCCTCCACACCACGGGGTCCTGTTCAACCACCCCTCCACGAGCACCCCTCCATCGTCTACTGTTCATCCAGCCCTCCACCACACCACGGGGTCCTGCTCATCCAGAGGCAACGCCACCGCTCACTGTTCATCCACCCCCCCCCCCCCGCAACACTCACTGTTCATCCCAGAGGCAGCATCGATCGGCTTCAGTTAGCAGCAGTAGCGAAGGAATCACTCGATCGGGTTCAGTTAACAGCCATTGATCGATTGATCGGGTTCAGTAACGCGTAGCTTGCAGTGCAATCACTCGGGTTCAGTTAGAGCCCAACGCCTCGCTCGGGTTCAGTTAGAGCCAACGCCTCGCACACACGCGCGTACCTGTACGAGAGAAATGCGCATCGCTCGGCCCCGACCTCCCACCGTAAACGTGAACTCCCCAAAATTTTCCTCGCCCTCGCTTCTACCATGGTTTTTTCCATCATGGACGGCCCAAAGAATGTCATGGAGCCGTGTCTCCGGCCCGCCCAGGACGAAAAGCCCATTTTCTGTCATGATTTTTTGTCATAGAAGTAGGAGCCCACCACATCTATGATGATACCGGGTTTTGTCACAATTATCGTCATAGAAGTGTCATATGTATGACAGAAAAAATATTCGTTCGACCCAAAATGTCACGGATGTGTCTTTTTTTTGTAGTGTAGTCATGTGAATTTGGTGTTCGTTCGATATTTTGATGAGATGTATGTTGTCTCTCCTCTAGTGGTGTTATGTGAATGTCGACTACATGACACTTCACCATTATTTGGGCCTAGAGGAAGGCATTGGGAAGTTATAAGTAGATGATGGGTTGCTAGAGTGACAGAATCTTATACCCTAGTTTATGCGTTGCTTCGTAAGGGGCTGATTTGGATCCATATGTCTAATGTTGTGGTTAGGTTTACCTTAATACTTCTTTTGTAGTTGCGGATGCTTGCAATAGGGGTTAATAATAAGTGGGATGCTTGCCCAAGTAAGGGCAGCACCCAAGCACCGGTCCATCCACATATCAAATTATCAAAGTACCGACCGCGAATCATATGAGCATGATGAAAACTAGCTTGACGATAATTCCCATGTGTCCTCGGGAGCTCTTTTCTCATTATAAGAAATTGTCCAGGCTTGTCCTTTGCTACAAAAAGGATTGGGACACCTTGCTGCACTTTATTTAATTTCATTGCTTGTTACCCGTTACAAATTATCTTATCACAAAACTATCTGTCACCTACAATTTCAGTGCTTGCAGAGAATACCTTACCGAAAACCGCTTGTCATTTCCTTCTGCTCCTTGTTGGGTTCGACACTCTTACTTATTGAAAGGACTACGATAGATCCCCTATACTTGTGGGTCATCAAGACTCCACCCTCGTGGAGGCCTCATGTCCATCCCGGATTACTTCTTGCTTCCCAAAATTCTTAAGTATTCCAAAACATAGGAAAATTGCCATTAGAATTGTTTTGGAGTCGATTTACTTACCGTACCACATACTATTCCTTTTCGGAGTCTAAAACATTCTGGAAAGTGTCTATTATGTATTCTTCCGGGGTTACGGTCTCAATAATATTAGTTTCAACATTGATAGGATTACCTGAGATATAATGATTGATTCTTTGACCGTTCACCACCCTCAAACTTGTGCCTCCGAAGTTGTTGATTTTTATGGCACCGGAATGGTAGACCTCCTCGATAACGTAAGGACCTTCCCATTTAGATAGAAGTTTTCCTGCAAAAAATCTTAAACGAGAGTTGAATAGCAACACATAATCACCTACATTAAATTCTCGCTTTTGTATTCTTTTGTCATGCCAGCGTTTGACCTTTTCTTTGAACAGCTTGGCATTCTCATAGGCTTGGGTTCTCCATTCATCAAGTGAGCTAATATCAAATAACCTCTTCTCACTGGCAAGTTTAAAGTCATAGCCGAGCTCTTTAATAGCCCAATATGCTTTATGTTCAAGTTCAAGAGGTAAGTGACATGCTTTTCCATAAACCATCTTATACGGAGACATACCCATAGGATTTTTATATGCAGTTCTATAGGCCCATAATGCATCATCAAGTTTCTTGGACCAGTTTTTTCTAGATATATTCATAGTCTTTTGCAAAATTAATTCGAGCTCTCTATTGCTCAACTCTACTTGACCACTAGACTGCGGGTGATAAGGAGATGCAATTCTATGATTGACATCGTACTTAGCAAGCATCTTATGGAAAGCACCATGAATAAAATGTGAACCACCATCAGTCATAAGATATCTAGGGACTCCAAACCTCGGAAAAATAACTTCTTTAAGCATTTTAATAGAAGTTTTATGATCAGGATTACTAGTTGGAATAGCTTCTACCACTTAGTAACGTAATCAACGACAACTAAAATATGTGTGTAACCATTAGAGGCAGGAAAAGGTCCCATATAATCAAAGCCCCAAACATCAAATGGTTCAATAACAAGAGAATAATTCATAGGCATTTCTTGACGTCTACTAATATTACCAATTCTTTGACATTCATCACAAGATAAGACAAACTTATGAGCATCTTTGAATAGAGTAGGCCAATAAAAATCGGATTGCAATACCTTATGTGCAGTTCTATCTCCAGCGTGGTGTTCTCCATATGATTCAGAGTGACACTTGCGTAGGATCTGTTCCTGTTCATGCTCAAGTACACAACGTCTAATAACACCATCTACTCCTTCTTTATAAAGGTGTGGGTCATCCCAGAAGTAATGTCTTAAATCATAAAAGAACTTTTTCTTTTGTTGGTATGTGAAACTAGGTGGTATAAATTTAGCAACAATATAATTAGCATAATCAGCATACCAAGGAGCGGTACGAGAAGCATTAATGATCGCTAATTGTTCATCAAGAAAGCTATCATCAATAGGTAGTGGGTCATCAAGAACATTCTCTAACCTAGATAAGTTGTCTGCAACGGGGTTCTCAGCTCCCTTTCTATCAATAATATGCAAATCAAATTCTTGGAGCAAGAGAACCCATCTAATAAGTCTAGGCTTAGCATCTTTCTTTTCCATAAGGTATTTAATAGCAGCATGATCAGTGTGAATAGTAAATTTAGAATCAACAATATAAGGTCTAAACTTATGACATGCAAATACGACTACTAAGAATTCTTTTTCAGTAGTAGCATAATTTCTCTGGGCAGTATCAAGAGTTTTACTAGCATATTGGATAACATTCAATTTCTTATCAACTCTTTGCCCTAGAACAACACCTACAGCATAATCACTAGCATCACACATAATTTCAAAAGGTAAATTCCAATCAGGAGGCTGAACAATAGGTGCAGTGATCAAAGCTTTCTTAAGTATTTCAAATGCTTCTACACAATCATCATCAAAGACAAAAGGAATATCTTTTTGCAATAAATTAGTCAGAAGCCTAAATATTTTAGAAAAGTCCTTAATGAACCTCCTATAAAAACCGGCATGACCAAGGAAACTTCTTATACCTTTTATGTCCTTGGGACATTTCATCTTTTCAGTAGCATCAACTTTAGCTTTATCAACTTCAATACCTCTCTCAAAGATCTTATGCCCCAAGACAATGCCTTCATTAACCATAAAGTGACACTTCTCCCAATTCAAGACGAGACTAGTGTCTTCGCATCTCTGCAAAACTCGATCAATGTTGCTCAAGCAATCATCAAAAGAGGATCCATAAACGGAGAAATCATCCATGAGTACCTCACAAATCTTTTCACAAAAGTCAGAGAATATAGCCATCATGCATCTTTGAAAGGTAGCAGGTGCATTACATAAACCAAAATGCATACGTTTATAAGCAAAAGTACCGAAAGGGCAAGTAAAGGTAGTTTTTGATTGATCCCCAGCTGACACAGGTATTTGAGAGAAACCAGAATAACCATCTAGAAAGAAGAAATGTGTATGTTTGGATGGTCTTTCTAGCATTTGATCAATAAAAGGTAAAGGGTAATGATCTTTCTTAGTAGCTTTATTTAATTTACGGAAATCAATTACCATCCTATAACCTGTAATAATTCTTTGCGGGATCAATTCATCTTTATCATTAGGAACGACAGTAATAGCTCCCTTTTTAGGAACACAATGGACAGGACTTACCCTTTCACTATCAGCAACGGGAAAAATAATACCTGCCTCAAGGAGCTTTAGTATCTCCTTTCTCATACATGGATCCCATCTTAGGTTTCATGGCCTCAAGCCATTTTGCGGAATCTGGGCTCATCATCGCTTCTTCTAGTTCGTAGGTTCGCCATGGTCAAGTAACATGACCTCCAGGATAGGATTACCGTACCACTCTGGTGCGGATCTTACTCTGGTTGAACTACGAGGTTCGGTAGTAACTTGATCTGAAGTTTCATGATAAATATCATCAACTTCCTCACTAATTGGTGTAGTCGTCACAGGAACCGGTTTTTGTGATGAAATATGCAATAAGGTAGCAGGTACAGTTACCTCATCAAGTTTTACTTTCCTCCCACTCACTTCTTTCGAGAGAAACTCCTTCTCTAGAAAGGATCCATTCTTTGCAACAAATATCTTGCCTTCGGATCTGTGATAGAAGGTGTACCCAACAGTTTCCTTTGGGTATCCTATGAAGACACATTTCTCCGATTTGGGTTCAAGCTTATCAGGTTGAAGCTTTTTCACATAAGCATCACAGCCCCAAACTTTAAGAAACGACAACTTTGGTTACTTGCCAAACCACAGTTCATAAGGCGTCATCTCAACGGATTTTGATGGTGCCCTTTTTAACGTGAATGCGGCCGTCTCTAAAGCATAACCCCAAAATGATAGCGGTAAATCAGTAAGAGACATCATAGATCGCACCATATCTAGTAAAGTACGATTACGACATTCAGACACACCATTACGCTGTGGTGTTCCGGGTGGCGTGAGTTGTGAAACTATTCCGCATTGTTTCAAATGTAAACCAAACTCGTAACTCAAATATTCTCCTCCACGATCAGATCATAGAAACTTTATTTTCTTGTTACGATGGTTTTCAACTTCACTCTGAAATTCTTTGAACTTTTCAAATGTTTCAAACTTATGTTTCATTAAGTAGATATACCCATATCTGCTTAAATCATCTGTGAAGGTGAGAAAATAACGATACTCGCCGCTAGCCTCAACATTCATTGGACCACATACATCAGTATGTATGATTTCCAACAAATCAGTTGCTCGCTCCATAGTTCCGGAGAACGGCGTTTTAGTCATCTTGCCCATGAGGCATGGTTCGCAAGTACCAAGTGATTCATAATCAAGTGATTCCAAAAGTCCATCAGTATGGAGTTTCTTATGTGCTTTACATCAATTTGACCTAAACGGCAGTGCCACAAATAAGTTTCACTATGATTATCGACTCTGCATCTTTTGGCTTCAACATTATGAATATGTGTATTACTACTATCGAGATTCATCAAAAATAGACCACTCTTTAAGGGTGCATGACCATAAAAGATATTACTCATATAAATAGAACAACCATTATTCTCAGATTTAAATGAATAACTATCTCGCATCAAACAAGATCCAGATATAATGTTTATGCTCAACGCTGTCACCAAATAACAATTATTTAGGTCTAAAACTAATCCCGAAGGTAGATGTAGAGGTAGCGTGCTGACGACGATCACATTGACTTTGGAACCATTTCCCACGTGCATCGTCACCTCGTCCTTGGCCAGTGTCCGCTTAACCCGTAGTCCCTGTTTCGAGTTGCAAATATTAGCAACAGAACCAGTATCAAATACCCAGGTGCTACTGCGAGATCTGGTAAGGTACACATCAATAACATGTATATCACATATACCTTTGTCCATCTTGCCATCCTTCTTATCCGCTACTTGGGGCAATTCTGCTTCCAGTGACTAGTCTGTTTGCAGTAGAAGCACTCAGTCTTAGGCTTAGATCCAGACTTGGGTTTCTTCTCTTGAGCAGCAACTTGTTTCCTGTTTTCTTGAAGTTCCCCTTCTTTTTCCCTTTGCCCTTTTTCTTGAAACTGGTGGTCTTATTGACCATCAACACTTGATGTTCCTTCTTGATTTCTACCTCTGCAGCCTTTAGCATTGCGAAGAGCTCGGGAATTGTCTTATCCATCCCTTGCATATTATAGTTCATCACAAAGCTCTTGTAGCTTGGTGGCAGTGATTGAAGAATTCTGTCAATGACGCTATCATCCAGAAGATTAACTCCCAGTTGAATCAAGTGATTGTTATACCCAGACATTCTGAGTATATGCTCACTGACAGAACTATTCTCCTCCATCTTGCAGCTGTAGAACTTATTGGAGACTTCATATCTCTCAATCCAGGCATTTGCTTGAAATATTAACTTCAACTCCTGGAACATCTCATATGCTCCATGACGTTCAAAACATCATTGAAGACCCGGTTCTAATCCATAAAGCATGGCACACTGAACTATCGAGTAGTCATCAGCTTTGCTCTACCAGATGTTCATAACATCTGGTGTTGCTCCTGCAGCAGGTTTGGCACCTAGCGGTGCTTCCAGGATTTAAGTTCAATTAATCATATTACTTAAGAATCCCACTTAGATATACATCCCTCTAATCATCTAAGTGATCACGTGATCCAAATCAACTAAACCATAACCGATCATCACGTGAAATGGAGTAGTTTTCAATGGTGAACATCACTATGTTGATCATATCTTGTAGGACCTTGAAGTATGTCTAGAGGGGGGTGATTAGACTACTTGACAAATTAAAAACTTAACCTTTTCCCAATTTTAGACTTTGGCAGATTTTAGCTATCTTTGGACAAGTCAAGCAATCTTCACACAATTCAAGCAAGCATGCAAAGAGTATATGAGCAGCAGAAATAAAAGCGTGAAACTTGCAAGAATGTAAAGGGAAGGGTTTGGAGGATTCAAACACAATTGGAGACACGGATGTTTTTGTCATGGTTCCGATAGGTGGTGCTATCGTACATCCACGTTGATGGAGACTTCAACCCACGAAGGGTAACGGTTGCGCGAGTCCACGGAGGGCTCCACCCACGAAGGGTCCACGAAGAAGCAACCTTGTCTATCCCACCATGGTCGTCGCCCATGAAGGACTTGCCTCACTAGTGGTAGATCTTCACGAAGTAGGCGATCTCCTTGCCCTTACAAACTCCTTGGTTCAACTCCACAATCTTGTCGGAGGCTCCCAAGTGACACCTAGACAATCTAGGAGACACCACTCTCCAAGAAGTAACAAATGGTGCGTTGATGATGAACTCCTTGCTCTTGTGCTTCAAATGATAGTCTCCCCAACACTCAACTCTCTCTCATAGGATTTGGATCTGGTGGAAAGAAGATTTGAGTGGAAAGCAACTTGGGGAAGGCTAGAGATCAAGATTCATATGGTAGGAATGGAATATCTTGACCTCAATACATGAGTAGGTGGTTCTCTCTCAGGAATGGTAAGTTGGAAGTGTAGGTTTGTTCTGATGGCTCTCTCCATGAATGAAGAGGAGGTGGAGGGGTATATATAGCCTCCACACAAAATCTAACCGTTACACACAATTTACCAAACTCGATGGGACCGAATCAACAAACTCGGTCGGACCGATTTAGCAAATCTAGTGACCGTTAGGATTTTCGGTGGGACCGACATGCAACTCGGTAGGACCGATATGGTTAGGGTTAGGGCATAACGTAATCTCGGTGAGACCGATTACACAAACTCGGTGAAACCGATGTTGTTAATTAGCTAACCAGAGAGTTGGTCAGGTAAACTCGGTGGGACCGATTCACTCTTTTCAGTGAGACCGAAATGTTACGAAAGGGAAACAGAGAGTTTACATTGCAATCTCAGTGGGACCGATCACTCACTTCGGTTAGACCGAAACGTTACGAAGGGAACTAGAGAGATTACAATCCCATCTCGGTGAGACCGAGATCCCTATCGGTGAGACCGATTTGCCTAGGGTTTGTGGCAGTGGCTATGACATTTGAACTCGGTGGCACCGGATAGAAAGAATCGGTAGGACCGAATTTGACTTTGGGTTTAGGTCATATGTGGATGTGAGAAAGTAGTTGAGGGTTTTTGGAGCATATCACTAAGCACTTGAAGCAAGAGGCTCATTAAGCAACACCTCATCCCTCCTTGATAGTATTGGCTTTTCCTATAGACTCAATGTGATCTTGGATCACTAAAATGTAAAATGTAGAGTCTTGAGCTTTTGAGCTTGAGCCAATCCTTTGTCCTTAATATTTTGAGGGATCCACTTTCATCATCCATGCCATGCCATTCATTGAGCTTTCCTGAAATATTTGTCTTGGAATAGCATTAGCTCAATGAGCTATATGTTGTTATGAATTACCAAAACCACCTAGGGATAGTTGCACTTTCAATCTCCCCCTTTTTGGTAATTGATGACAACATATAGATCAAAGCTTCGACAAACGATAATAAGATTGAAAAACATCGTTGCTTTGAGAAGTATGTGATAAGCAAGAGCTCCCCCTAAATTTGTGCATAGTTTAAGATTTGCTTTGGACTGCAAATGCACTAGGCTCATGGGTTACTCTTCCATGTCACATACATCTTGGTGGAGCACTCAAAATAATAAAGATTGAATACATGCACTCATCACCAAGCAAAGTGAATGATCACATAAGGATAAGTAAGATAATATCATCTATCAAGCATAAGTGTAGCTTATGATCAAACACATGATCATCAATGTCTCACAGATAATAGCATAGTATCTCAAGCAATCAAAAGCAAACAAAGTTTAACCACCAAAGCAAGAGAGAACAAAAGGCAACACTCTCTCTCAAAGCCTATGATCTATACATTTTTCTCCCCCTTTGGCAACAAGTTACCAAAAAGTTCATAGAAAATGCATAGTACTATATTGACTCTCAGGCTTGATCTTCAGGTGGTGGTGTAGATAGAATGCCAAGGACGAAAGCATCAGTTGATGTAGATGGAGCTGGAGGTGTGGGTGCTGAAGCTGGTTGCACTGGAGTTGTAGCTGGTGCAGATGAAGTGGCTCTGGTGTCTGTCACTGGCACTGCAGCTGATCGCTGAGCTCTAGGCACTCTGGCAAATGCATATGTGGTCGTCTTGCCCTTCCTCTCCTCCATGTCATCATGAAGCTGCTCAACAACAGACTGGATCTTAGTCACCTTCACATCTAAACTGTAGAACTTCTTCTCCATGATCCTTTCCAGGCTCTCCTGGTTTCGAGTCAAGGTGGCCAGCCCCTTCTCAATCCTTAGAGTGGATGCAATCAAGTAGCCTAGTTGATCCTGTTTGCTTTTCAGAAAGTACTGAGATGCCTCTTCCATTGTTGGCATATTGGTAACCTTCTCTGTCCTTGCCTTCTCCTTCTTGGCTTGAGCATGCACAGAAGATGGTTCATCTTCATCCATAACCACTTGGTTGTCCTCAAATTCTGGATAGATAGCAAAATGTTCCTTGTCCAGCAAGTATGTGCCTGTGCCCATCTTGGAGTTAATCAGCTCCTGAATCTGTGGGGCATACCCACAACTTCTCTTTTGGTCTACTGTTGTCCTCTTGATAGTCTCAACAATGAGGCTCATGACCTTGAATTTCCGTGGCACATCAAACAAGTATAGCAAGTTTATAGCATGGCCTCTTATCATGTTGTGGTCACCTGACTTGGGCAATAGAGTATGCCTGAGGATCCAGTTGATCGTTGGGAGGCCTGACAGAAGATAATGTACAGATCCAAACTTATGTGTCTCAACTGCAGCATCTGGGATCTCCTTGTACATATGAGCCATGGAATTGTGATCCATCTTATTCTTGGCATAGACATCCAAGTCATCTTCCTGCTCCTTGGGTGCATTGATCAGATTTTCCCATTCCTCAATAGTTGATTGGTACCTTGTACCTTCTAACATCCACACTATCCTGCCATTTGGGTAGAAATGTGCTGTGGAATAGAATTGCATAATGAGCTCACCATTCCACTTTGTGAGCTTCTGCCCAACAAAGTCTGCAACTCCACAAGCAATGAAACTGTCTTGCTCTCCAGGATAGTGTTCCTCATTCTCCTTCATGTAGGTCCAGTTGACCCACCTCATATCACACACTATAGGCTTCTTGTCCAATAACACTGTCTCATAGAAATCCTGCTGTTCCTTAGTGTGGAACCTGTAGTCAACAGCAGTCCTTCTCCTGATAGCATAGGGATCAGACAACCTCCACTGTCTGGGTCATGCATCCTTTCTCAGCTTCATGTTCTCAGCCACAGGATGAGCATCATTGTGGTATGGAATCTTTGGCTTCAACTTTCTCAGGACATGCTCTTCATCTTCTTCTTCTTCAGCAACAGTTTCAGGCACTGGGGCCTTGTTCTTCTCAGCAGCAGATATGTTCCTGGTATTCCTCTTTGGTGCAATCTTGGGCTTGGAGGCAGCTTTGGGTGCTTCTTTGGGCTTTGATGATGCAGCCCCTGACCTTATAGCATCACCCATCCGCTTTTGTGCCTTGGGTGCTAGTGCAGCAACCTCTTCTTCCTCCTCATCAGAGTCTCTCCTCATAGAGGGATTGCCAAGAACTTTGGCAGTAGTGGTTCTGACTCTCTTTTTCTTTTTGTCTTGACCAGCAGCTTCATCTTCTGACTCAATAGTAAACTTCATGGTTTCTCCAGTGGCAATGTTCCTGGGTTTGGAAGTGGGAATCCTTCTTGCAGGTGCCTCTTTGGGATCAGGTTTTTCAGGTACTTGTGTTGATTCTCTGACCTTCAGCATAGGTGTCCTCTTGGCAGGGACCTTCCTATTAAGTCTAGGCTTTGTGTTCTTTGCTGAGCCATACCCCTTTTTGAGCACTACCTTCTTGGAAGTAGCCTCATCTTCAGCTGCCACATAGTCCTCATCCTCAGAGTCTGAGGTTCTCTTCCTTCTGGCTCTTGTGGCTGCTTTAGGCAAATTGCTAGGAGTGCTTCTACTGCCATCATCTAAAGTGCTATAGGGACTAGTGCCCTCACTCATGTGAATCTGCTCTTCTTCCCTGTTCTGACTGTCACTTTGGTCTGACATGCTGCAAACACTGACTGCTGACCCTATGAATAGTTATAGATGAGATAAAATGGATGGGCATCACAAAATGCAGAGATTCTTTTGCAAAAGAATGATTCAAAAACTTAGTTTTAGTTTTCCACAGAAATCATTTCGGATCAACCGATTTTCAAACTCGGTGATACCGAAGCAGTTTTGGAACCTAAACTAGTGAACTCGGTCAGACCGAGTCACAGTTTGGTGGCACCGAGACTGCTAGTGTTTCACAAAGTTCTAAAATCGGTCGCACCGATTAGAAATTCTCGGTCAGACCGAGAGTTACTAGTGCAATGGCGTTAGCCAAATCGGTGGGACCGAGTTTTTCAACTCGGTGAGTCCGAGATGGTTTCGGCGGAAACCTAACCCTAAATTTTCAAATTGCATCTATTCTAAGGATTGTTTTGACTAGATAGAAGTGTTTTAGTCGTGGCAAGAATCATAATGAACACAATGTGCTGAGAATCAGACGAGGATAGCACTGTGATCGAGTTCATACCCTAGCTTGGCGATGAACTCGCTACGGCGGCAACGGCGGAGACGAAATCCGTTGACGGCGACGGAGACCAGCGACAGGAGGCGGCTGGCGATGAGGTCGACGATCCGGAGACCTAGAAGGTAGAGCGAGCTATGCGTGGGCGAAGAGGTTTGGAGAAAGTTTTCCAAATTTTTGCCCGTGTATATATATAGCCCGACACTGTCGGTGTGACCGAGTGGAACGACTCGGTGGCACCGAGATGCATAACTGTTGACAGTTACAGCAACTCGGTGAGGCCGAAAAGTCCAAATCGGTTGCACCGAGATTGAAAACCTAGATTGACTTAGTGATCTCGGTATGACCGAAATGTAGGAATCGGTCAGACTGAAAAGCACAAAGAACTTTTGGAAGTTTAAGTCTATGACGAATCGGGGACTCCGAGTGCTCCTCACACAGAGTGGTTCGAATCTGACTTGATCAAATTTTGTGATGTAGCATGAATAGAGTTTGAGACGAGAAAAGCATAGATAGCTAGAGAAGGTTCTTAGGCATTCTTGTCCATCCACTTGGCCAAAGAAAAAGAAACTAATCAATCAAAGCAACAAGTGGATGTCCTCAAATGAGTAAAATATGCAACCAACATGCTCACGCAATAAAATGGCAAAAGAAATATGTGGCAAAGCATGCACAACCAATTCTAGAATCTATCAAACAATCGGCGATGACTAGGTCATCTATATATGAGTATATTGACTTAGGAGTCAAATGAGAACATTTGATCATAGGTCATACTCATCGTTTAAGCTCAAGTGGGGTTACCACTTTTACATAATGCATTGATGTGTTCACATCATTAGAGTTGCTTTGACTCAATTCTTAGAGTTAAGCTCCCCCTAGATGTGAGATCCCCCCTTAGAGGGATGAACTAACCTTGGGTTTTGTCGATGATGACTTCATGTAGGTGTTGAAGATGTGGATGCTCAATGTTGATGTAGATCATTTGGAGCAATCCTTTGGAGTGAGTTGCACTTTCAATACCTACATGGGTTAGTCCCACAAGGAACAAACAAGAATATCCATAGACATAGAGTGATGCACACACAAGATGATGTCCATGAAACATTAGGTTACCTTGTCCCTTGCCTTACCAACATGAGGGTTTGTGACTCCTTGAACTAGTGCAAGATATGGAAGTTGATTGCACTTGTCCTTGCCATAATGATATGAGTGAAGAATGTTGGCGGAGTCACCCTCAAGAACTCTCTAGTTCTTCTTCTTCGGGATCCACATCATCTTGATGGGAATCCTTGGAGTTGTAGTTGTACTTGATGAAGTAGAACTTGACGTAGTCTTGGGAACCCACTTGACCAAGGCCTTAGGTGCTTCTTCAAATGCATCAATCTCCTCTTGAAGCTTGTCCTTGCCTTTGTTCTTGTGGTCTTGTGGTGGAAGATCATCTTGTGCTTGTGTTCCCTTGAAGGAAGTAGGATCATACTTCTCTTGTTGAGGAACAAACTTCGTCTTGGGGTATTGATCTTCTTCCCACTCAACTCCATTGGCATTGAACTTTCGTTCAAAACCAACACCTTGATTCTTCCGGTGCCTTCCTTGCTTGCGTACAATTTCCTCGAATTGCTTACTCCCGGCAAGGCTCTTGTATACACCTTTCTCTATAATTCCCTTCAATAAGCTATTTTCTTGCTCAAGTGTAACTTGGCTAAGAGAATCATTAGTGGAATCAAGAGAACTACTAGAAGCAACAATATTGGATTTAGCATTATTATTGTTACTACTAGAGGAAGAATCTTTCTTGTTCTTGTTACTAGACTTGACTTGAGGCATGTAAGTAGATAAGAGTAAACGCTTGGCAATGTAAGAAGAACTTTTCTTACGGAGATCATCATTGATTGCCTTTAAGAACTCATGCTCTTGCTCAAGATTGAGCTTTTCAAAGCGTAACTTCTCATGAGCCCTTAAAAGTTCTCGATGATCTTCGAAGATAGTTTCATGAGCTAACTTAAGAGTGTTTAGTTCTTTAGTTAGAAGCTCAATCTTCTCCTTATCATTGTCATTCGTTTTATCTTGATTAGCATGATTAATTGACATTTCATCATAGTATTCATTACTAGAGTTGTCAATAAGTAAATCATCATCACCTAGCAAGTCATCTTCATCACTATTAAAATCAACATACTCGGGGTGTGTTACCTTAGGACCTTTGGCCATGAAGCATCTTCCAATTCCTTCATTTGGTGAATCAAATATGTCGTAGGAGTTGGTTGACACAAGTGCTAGACCGGCAACACCTTCATCTTGAGTATATTCGGAGTCGGAGTGATAGCTTCTCTTGGAGTGATTGTCGGAGTCGGAGCCGGATACCCATTCACCAACATGAGCTTGATGTCTTCGTTTTGTGTAGCTCTTTGATGACTTGTCCTTCCTTTCCGAATCCTTGCTTCTCCGTGAGGGTCTTCGTTCATAACGATCATCTCTACTCCTTCTCTCTCTTGGTGGTGATTCTTCTCTTCTACTTCTTCTTTTTGGAGAATCTTCTCTTCTTTTGTAGGGTGCCGTACACTCATTGGAATAGTGTCCGGGTCTCCCACAATTGTAGCAATTGCGCTCTCGACTAGAAGATCTTTTGTCATTGTAGGACCTTGACTTAGAGCTTCTTTCTTTGCTTCTACTCTTGTAGAATTTGTTGAAGTTCTTCACCATTAAGCTCAATTCTTCATTGAAGGTTTGTTTCTCACTTGATGATGTGGGGGCTTCACATGAGGCTTTGTAAGCACCACTTGACTTGTTGTGAAGTTCCTCCTTATCCTTGAGTGACATCTCATGAGCAACAATTCTTCCAATGACTTCCGTTGGCTTGAGATCTTTGTAATTTGGCATCATTTGGATCAATGTGCACACGGTATCATACTTTCCATCCAATGCTCTTAGGATCTTCTTGATGATGAATCTGTCGGTCATCTCTTCACTTCCTAAGCCGGCAATCTCATTTGTGATAAGAGCAAGCCTAGAGTACATTTCAGCGACACCTTCACCATCCTTCATTTTGAACTTGTCAAGCTGACTTTGGAGCACATCCAACTTGGATTCCTTGACGGAGTCGGTACCTTCATGCATATCAATCAAAGTATCCCAAATTTCCTTTGCATTCTCAAGACGGCTGATTTTGTTGAATTCTTCGGGGCACAAGCCATTGAAGAGGATATCACAAGCTTGAGCGTTGTATTGCAGCATCTTCAATTCATCCGCGCTAGCTTCACGGTTCGGCTCTCTCCCATCAAAGAATTCACCTTGCAAGCCAATACACACAATAGCCCAAACGGCGGGGTTATGTCCGAGAATATGCATTTTCATCTTATGCTTCCAACTAGCAAAATTAGTGCCATCAAAGTAAGGACCTCTACGGTGATAATTTCCCTCGCTAGACGCCATACTCTCCTAGGTTGTGAAACCAAGGCTATGACCACCAAAAGCTATGGAAATCAAAGCAAATGGAGACCAAAGCTCTGATACCACTTGTAGGACCTTGAAGTATGTCTAGAGGGGGGTGATTAGACTACTTGACCAATTAAAAACTTAACCTTTTCCCAATTTTAGACTTTGGCAGATTTTAGCTATCTTTGGACAAGTCAAGCAATCTTCACACAATTCAAGCAAGCATGCAAAGAGTATATGAGCAGCGGAAATTAAAGCATGCAACTTGCAAGAATGTAAAGGGAAGGGTTTGGAGGATTCAAACGCAATTGGAGACACGGATGTTTTTGTCGTGGTTCCGATAGGTGGTGCTATCGTACATCCACGTTGATGGAGACTTCAACCCACGAAGGGTAACGGTTGCGTGAGTCCACGGAGGGCTCCACCCACGAAGGGTCCACGAAGAAGCAACCTTGTCTATCCCACCATGGCCGTCGCCCACGAAGGACTTGCCTCACTAGCGGTAGATCTTCACGAAGTAGGCGATCTCCTTGCCCTTACAAACTCCTTGGTTCAACTCCACAATCTTGTCGGAGGCTCCCAAGTGACACCTAGCCAATCTAGGAGACACCACTCTCCAAGAAGTAACAAATGGTGCATTGATGATGAACTCCTTGCTCTTGTGCTTCAAATGATAGTCTCCCCAACACTCAACTCTCTCTCATAGGATTTGGATCTGGTGGAAAGAAGATTTGAGTGGAAAGCAACTTGGGGAAGGCTAGAGATCAAGATTCATATGGTAGGAATGGAATATCTTGGCCTCAACACATGAGTAGGTGGTTCTCTCTCAGAACTGGTAAGTTGGAAGTGTAGGTTTGTTCTGATGGCTCTCTCCACGAATGAAGAGGAGGTGGAGGGGTATATATAGCCTCCACACAAAATCTAACCGTTACACACAATTTACCAAACTCGGTGGGACCGAATCAACAAACTCGGTCGGACCGATTTAGCAAATCTAGTGACCGTTAGGATTTTCGGTGGGACCGACATGCAACTCGGTAGGACCGATATGGTTAGGGTTAGGGCATAACGTAATCTCGGTGAAACCGATTAGACAAACTCGGTGAGACTGATTTTGGTAATTAGCTAACCAGAGAGTTGGTCAGGTAAACTCGGTGGGACCGATTCGCTCTTTTTGGTGAGACCGAAATGTTACAAAAGGGAAACAGAGAGTTTACATTGCAATCTCGGTGGGACCGATCGCTCACTTCGGTTAGACCGAAACGTTACGAAGGGAAACAGAGAGATTACAATCCCATCTCGGTGAGACCGAGATCCCTATCGGTGAGACCGATTTGCCTAGGGTTTGTGGCAGTGGCTATGACATTTGAACTCGGTGGCGCCGGATAGAAAGAATCGGTAGGACCGATTTTGACTTTGGGTTTAGGTCATATGTGGATGTGAGAAAGTAGTTGAGGGATTTTGGAGCATATCACTAATCACTTGAAGCAAGAGGCTCATTAAGCAACACCTCATCCCTCCTTGATAGTATTGGCTTTTCCTATAGACTCAATGTGATCTAGGATCACTAAAATGTAAAATGTAGAGTCTTGAGCTTTTGAGCTTGAGCCAATCCTTTGTCCTTAACATTTTGAGGGATCCACTTTCATCATCCATGCCATGCCATTCATTGAGCTTTCCTGAAATATTTGTCTTGGAATAGCATTAGCTCAATGAGATATATGTTGTTATGAATTACCAAAACCACCTAGGGATACTTGCACTTTCATATCTACTATATGATTCACGCTCGACCTTTCGGTCTCAGTGTTCCGAGGCCATATCTACATATGCTAGGCTCGTCAAGATTAACCTGAGTATTCTGCATGTGCAAAACTGGCTTGCACCCGTTGTAGATGGACGTAGAGCTTATCACACCCGATTATCACGTGGTGTCTGGGCACGACGAACTTTGGCAATGGTGCATACTCAGGGAGAACACTTTTATCTTGAAATATAGTGAGAGATCATCTTATAATGCTACCGTCAATCAAAGCAAGATAAGATGCATAAAAGATAAACATCACATGTAATCAATATAAGTGATATGATATGGCCATCATCATCTTGTGCTTGTGATCTCCATCTCCGAAGCACCGTCATGATCACCATCGTCACCGGCGCGACACCTTGATCTCCATTGTAGCATCGTTGTCGTCTCGCCAACTATTGCTTCTACGACTATCGCTACCGCTTAGTGATATAGTAAAGCAATTACAGGGTGATTGCATTGCATAAAATAAAGCGACAACCGTATGGCTCCTGCCAGTTGCCGATAACTCAGTTACAAAACATGATCATCTCATACAATAAAATATAGCATCACGTCTTGACCATATCACATCACAACATGCCCTGCAAAAACAAGTTAGACGTCCTCTACTTTGTTGTTCCAAGTTTTACGTGGCTGCTATGGGCTTAGCAAGAACTGTTCTTACCTACGCATCAAAACCACAACAATAGTTCGTCAAGTTAGTGTTGTTTAAACTTCTCAAGGATCGGGCGTAGCCACACTCGGTTCAACTAAAGTTGGAGAAACTGACACCCGCAAGCCACCTGTGTGCAAAGCACATCGGTAGAACCAGTCTCGCGTAAGCGTACGCGTAAT
This sequence comes from Triticum aestivum, assembly GCF_018294505.1. NCBI lineage: Eukaryota > Viridiplantae > Streptophyta > Magnoliopsida > Poales > Poaceae > Triticum > Triticum aestivum. The sequence goes on from NC_057795.1 coordinate 441,872,970, forward strand.
GTCGGTCTGGGCCGCTTCATCCAACAATACCGCCGAACCAAAGTATGACATGCTAGTAAGCAGTATGACTTGTCGCCCTCAACTCACTTGTTTTCTACTCATGCATATAACATCAACGCATAAAACCTGGCTCGGATGCCACTGTTGGGGAACATAGTAATTTCAAAAAAAATCCTACGCACACGCAAGATCATGGTGATGCATAGCAACGAGAGGGGAGAGTGTGTCCACGTACCCTCGTAGACCGAAAGCAGAAGCGTTAGCACAACGCGGTTGATGTAGTTGTACGTCTTCACAGTCCGACCGATCAAGCACCGAAAACATGGCACCTCCGAGTTCTTGCACACGTTCAGCTCGATGACGTCCCTCGAACTCTGATCCAGCCGAGCATCGAGGGAGAGTTCCGTCAGCACGACGGCGTGGTGACGGTGATGATGTTCTACCAACGCAGGGCTTTGCCTAAGCACCGCTACGATATTATCGAGGAGGACTATGGTGGAGGGGGGCACCGCACACGGCTAAGAGATCAATGATCAATTGTTGTGTCTATGGGGTGGCCCCCTCCCCCGTATATAAAGGAGTGGAGGAGGGGGCCGGCCAAGGGGAGGAGGCGCGCCCAAGGGGGGAGTCCTACTCCCACCAAGACTCCTCCTTTTCCTATTTGGAGAGGGAGAGGGAAGGAAGAGGAAGGAGGGAGGAAGGAAAGGGGGGCTCGCAATTCGGATTGGGCTTGGCGGGGGGGGGGGGGGCGTCGCCTCCCTTCCACCTTTCCCCTCCTTTCTACTAAACCCTATTAAGGCCCATATACGTCCCGAGGGGTTCCGATAACCTCCCGGAGCTCCGGTATTGTCCCAATCTCACCAGGAACCTTTCCAGTGTCCAAATATAGTCGTCCAATATATCGATCTTCATGTCTCGACCATTTTTAGACTCCTTGTCATGACCGTGATCACATCCGGGACTCCGAACAACCTTCGGTACATCAAAACATATAAACTCATAATATAACCGTCATCTAACTTTAAGCGTGCGGACCCTACGGGTTCAAGAACTATGTAGACATGACCGAGACACGTCTCCTGTCAATAACCAATAGCGAAACCTGTGAAAGGATCGATATGGTTGACTAGAGGGGGGGTGAATAGGCAACTAATAATTTTTAGACTTTTCTTTAACAATTTAAACCTTGCAACGAAATAGGTTGTCTAGATGTGCAACTACGTGGACAACCTATATGATGTAAAGACAACTAGCACACAAGCAAGAAATAGATACAACACAAGTAAGCTTGCAAAAGTAAAGACACGAGATAACCAAGAGTGGAGCCGGTGGAGACGAGGATGTGTTACCGAAGTTCCTTCCTTTTAAAGGGAAGTACGTCTCCGTTAGAGCGGTGTGGAGGCACAATGCTCCCCAAGAAGCCACTAGGGCCACCATAATCTCCTCACGCACTCACACAATGCGAGATGCCATGATTCCACTATTGGTGCCTGTCGGTGTCAAAACCGGCGGATCTCGGGTAGCGGGTCCCAAACTGTGCGTCTAGGCGGATGGTAACAGGAGACGAGGGACATGATGTTTTTACCCAGGTTCGGGCCCTCTTGATGGAGGTAAAACCCTACGTCCTGCTTGATTAATATTGATGATGTGGGTTACAAGAGTAGATCTACCACGAGATCAAGGAGGCTAAACCCTAGAAGCTAGCCTATGGTATGATTGTTGTTCGTCCTATGGACTAAGGCCATCCGGTTTATATAGACACCGGAGAGGGCTAGGGTTACACAGAGTCGTTTACAAAGGTAGGAGATCTACATATCCATATCGCCAAGCTTGCCCTCCACGCCAAGGAAAGTCCCATCCGGACACGGGACGAAGTCTTCAATCTTGTATCTTCATAGTCTTGGAGTTCGGCCGATGATGGTAGTTCGGCTATTCGGACACCCCCTAGTCCGGGACTCCCTCAGTAGCCCCTGAACCAGGCTTCAATAACGGCGAGTCCGGCGCGCATATTGTCTTCGGCATTGCAAGGCGGGTTCCTCCCCCGAATAATTTATAGAAGATGGTGAACACCAGGATAGTGTCCGGCTCTGCAAAAATAAATTCCACATACCACCGTAGAGAGAATAATATTACACAAGATCAATCTGCTGACGTATCCTATGGCGTGACGTCACACCACTTCCAAGCCTTTACTCGAATTGTTTTTATTGTTCCACCTCAGCGCATTTAGCGAGGCGGTTTCCTTGGCATGTCTTGTTGAAGCAGAGATCGTGTTTCTCTTATTCCGGGATTCCCATCAATATGGACGTGGGTAACCCAACCGCGCCCGTTGCCACGCCCCCTCCATCGAAGGCGGGCTCCAAACAGTCACGGGGACGGCTCTTGGTATTCTTCCTCTTTATAATGAGACCAAGGCCCGTTCTTTTTATTCAATCCTCTATCGAATCTGCCCCTCTCCCCGAGTTCCAACACCCAGGGCTCCAAATTCAGGTACCTTCGATCTTCGACAATGTCCGGTCCTGACCTACGAGGCCGGTGGATGCCCTCCTCCGTCACGGAGGAGGACGTGCTAAAGCTGAGAGATGCTAGGTACTTAACCTACGAAATTTCACATAGGCTGCCTGCCCGAGGGCAGGTTATCCCAACTCCCGAGCCTGGCGAGAGCGTCGTGTTCGTGTCTCACTTCCTTCGGGGTTTAGGCTTCCCAACGGATCCTTTCGTGAGGGGGCTCATGTTTTACTATGGGCTGGAATTCCACGACCTGGCTCCGGAGTCCATCCTCCACATCTCATCATTCATTGTCGTCTGCGAAGCCTTCCTCCGCACTACCCCTCACTTCGGCTTATGGCTCAAAACCTTCAACGTGGAGCCGAAGTTGATTGAGGGGCGTCAGGCAGAGTGCGGCGGGGCGGTTATAAGCAAGAGGGCCGAAGCTCCATGGCCCAAGGGCTCTTTCTAAGAGGAGCTCGGCTTGTGGCAACAGGAGTGGTTTTATATCACCGCTCCCCGGGGCAGCAGGCAGAAGCCGCCGCCCGTCTTTCGCTTGGGCCCTCCACAGCAGCTGACGTCATGGATCAACAAGGGGCGTGACTGGGGGACGCCCAAAGCCGTCCCCCTGTTGTAGGACCGGATTCGAGGCCTCCAAGAAAGGGAGATCAATCTGGTCGCAGTGGTGGAGGTCATGTTGATCCGGTGCCTACTGCCCTGCAAATGTCGCCCCCTCCGCCTGTGGGAATTTAATCCGGAGGGGCCGCGAGCTCTTCAACACTTCATGGGTTTGACTCCCATGGAGATGTATAAACTGTTCTTCGGATCGCAAGAGACGCATCCGGAATTGACCGAGGACGCTGGCCTAAGATGCAATCGCCCGGATACTCAAGTAAGTAGCCCTGTGTCCAGACACACCATCCATTTATTTATCGTGAGCTTGCCTTTTAACCAGCTATCCCTGGACAGGAGTGGATAGCGCAAGCAAAACTGATATGGTGTCCGGCCCCCCTCCCTGAGACCATGCAGGATCCCGTGTTAATCAAAATGTTGGAGGTTGCACCTTCGAATGAGGGCGAAGGGGGCACGGGGAAACTGTCACCTCTGCCAAGGAGGCGTTTAGTAAGGGAGGAACCGAGAGTCCCTCCTTCCAGGGGGAGAAGAAGAACGCTTCCGAAGACCCGGAGGCCAAGGCCTCAAAACGGGGAAAGAAACCTATACCGGAAGGTCCTGCACCTGAAAGCTCCCCGGCCGTACTGTCTCCTTAGAGGAATCAGCCCTCTAACGAGCCGTAAGTGAAAAGGGGGATTTTATAATTATCAGACACCCCTGCTTAATGTCTAAAGGTAATGAAGTTTTTACCTTGTAGTTCGGATCCCAGCCCATCTCAGCACAGCTCATCTTTGGGAGACCTTCGTCCGGAGATGATGGAAAGTGAAACGCCTTCATCTGCCGCCCCATCGTGCGGGGCGGATGACCCTGAGGTGTCGTCGCGGAGGGTCTCCCCGAATCCGGCGGGACCGGAGAGTTCGGCGCCCATTAGAGTACGGCCGGTGGAGCTGCAGGATTTGCTTAAGAGGGCGTCCATCTCAGAAGATCACCGCATATTAATGAGTACGGTGATTGAAAGGATCTCGTCCGCCGAGAGAGGATTGTATGAGGCCGTCAGAAGCTTGCTGACGGGTTTTGAGGTACGCAAAAAATGACATACCTTTTGACAGTTTTGCACATGAAGTGCGCCCTGTATAGATAGTAGCCCCTGAGACTTGGTATGCTGTCGAAAGCGACAGCGTGCCGAGGATCATAATCTCAGTTATATAATGTCACCTTTCCTATGCAGGTGGCTGATCGTTCGGTGGCTAGCCAGACTGATGGATTTGCCAAGCTGAAGAGACAACTCGACGTTGCAGATGCGGACATCTCGCTGGTAAATAGACGACTTGATGAGTCGCAAGGTATGTGGTTGCTCCGCAGTCGTGCAGTAAGGGAGCTGAAGCCCATTCTTTACAATTTATATGCTTGATGCAGATGGTGCTGCTGCTGTGGAAGACCTTCGAGCAGAACTTGCTCAGGTCAAGGAGCAAGCCAGGAAGAGCGAGGTAGCTGCCTCCAAGGCAGCAGAAGAGCTAGAAGCCGAGAAGGCTGCTCACTGCCGAAGCAGGGAGGAGATGGCCGAAATGGCCGCAAAATTAAAAGTTGCTACCGACCGCCAGGAAGTTCTTGAAAGAGAACGCCAAGCGGAGCAAGAGGACCTGAAAAAGGCCGATGCCGAAGCCAAGGATGCCCGTAGTTCAATGCGGGCTATAAAGGAGGAACTGCGTCAGGCCGGGGACATTGTGGCTGGAAAGCCCTTTATGCTGCGTAGGAAGTTCACATATCCAAAGTATGCTTAGCTAGGCCGATTGTACGGTGCGGAGGATCCTTATCTGGACTTGGCGGCGAGTGCGGCTGACGCAGTCGTGCACTTTCGAAGCCAGGAGGATCATGAGATGGAAGAGCTTTTCTGGTCTCAATTCCATAGTCCGGAGCGTCCACTTCCGTTGAGTGATCGGCTGGTTGAGTGGGCGGAGCTGAATAGATTGTCCGGACTGGCCATGACGGATGTGGTAACTCATCTGTGGCCGAAAAGGACCAAGCTGAAGAGTTATTTTGGCTTGTTGCAGCAATACCTTGGGGCAGTGCCGCATATTAAGGCGATGAAGCGGTCGGCATGCATAGAAGGTGCAAGGATGGCTCTCGCCCGTGGTAAAACATACTGGGCGGAGATGGATGCCATCGCTGTTGCATCCCGGGGTTCGGACAAAAGCCGATTCCCCACCGAGCATTACTTTGAGGAAGTCCTGCAGGGCGCTCGTATAATAGAGTCACAGTGCTCGAAAGATGTTATGTTTGAATGACATGTATGATTTCTAAGATCATGTTTATAATGCAATGACTTTTTATACTTGTGTGTTCAAGTATTGAACTATCTCCTGTGCGGCCGTATATGTATGTATAATCTGAAAGATGGCAGTCTTTGGCTTCAGCCCCCACGCACATGGTGCGGGGGTGTTTGCAAAAAGAAAAACACTTTTTCACACTTAATCCAACGTCTTGGTCCTTTTAAGGAGGTGATAGCATAGCAAACTAGGCAATCGGACTATAATGCTTTATCACTTTCACTTAGCCACAGGAGCTTGAATGTGGGGCTACTATATAGCCCCTGATGGCACCGCGCTTCTCCGAACATGGGGCGCGTATGTGCCTGGCCGGGAAGCGGTCCTTCGTCAAAGTGGAGGAATTCTAAACATTCCAATGGTCGATCGAGTGGTTGACCAGTCTCTCGCTATATCATGACAGTCAGTTTTCGGCTTTCTCTACTGAGGTGCTCTCTCGGCCGAACCGGGGCAGAATCGCAGTAGTTTTCCTGGTGCCGCGTTAGCCGACGATAGGGAACGTAAGGCAGCAAAATACAGGAGCCAGGCAAACCCAACATTTGACCAAAGACATGATTCGGAGCTGATGCATATAAGGCCTAACTCGAGACGCCGAACACTCCCTGAGGTGTTCGGTCTTTATGATATCGGGCAGAATAAATCCCTAAGCCCCTAGTGTCCAGGTACAGGCGGGAACTTCTGACGCGGCCGATGCCAAAACGCCAGCCTCCTCCTCGGCTCTGGTAGGAAACCGGGGGATGTGTATCAACAAGAGACAGTGAGAAAGGTTTACGCAGGGTCTTAATCTGAAAAGAATCCTTGCAACGGGTCCCTACTGCACGTCTGCGCCTGTGTCTCCGTTGTGCTGTGTCCTGGACGGGTGTAGCACGTGCTTCATCTGTAAAATAGAAGGACTTAGTTTCTAAGAAATATCGTGCAAAAAGTGTATCAAAATAAAGTATAATTTGGAAGATGAAGAAAGTTGAGCTTCATTAGCTTTCATCATTTATGCGCGCGGCCCCCTAAAAAAAGGGGGTATGCGGCTGGGAAGCCCCTTGTTAAGTTACGCCGGACTCGTCTAACCATGTCCGAGGTCTAAATGACCTGTTTGTAGGGGCTTTGACCTGCAAGGTCGGAATAATGTGTGGCTGTCTAGGCAGCCGCACATTCTCCATGGTCGAGAGACACCTGGAGTCTTAAGAATATGCCACGTGGACCGGGCATTTTTAAGCGTAAGAGATGCGTAATGTGGTATTGCATTGAAGCGGGCGAAACCTGCACGCCCTAGTAGTGCTTAAGGGCTACTACTAAATGGGGCGATGGAGGGTGAGCTTTTCGCGACGGAGGTTGTCGGATGAACCGAACACGACCCCTAGTGGTACAGAGCCTGTAAAATTGGCTGAAAAGGCCTGGCATCACTCCTTTGAAGGAAGTGCTTGCTTATGGCGAATTTTGGTGGGTTCTATCCCCAGTCTGCGGATGGTGTCCTTGTATAGCAGGGGCCGCGCTGCGTGTTATCACGTGAAGTGAGTTCATTGTTTTGACTTCTAATGGGAAAGTCTTTTGGTTTCTAGAGCGCTGCTTTTGGGTTTCGTCACTTTCACTTGGTGTGTCGAGCCCTTTGTGTTCGGCGTTAAGTCGGCCGGACTGCTTGAAGACCCAACAATCTCTGTGGGTATGGTTTCCAGGCTTCCCGGAGGTACCGTGTATTTGACATAGTCTATCCAGAATCTTGTTGAGGTTGGATAGCTCGTCACTGTTATCCTTTAAGGGCAGTGTTTTGATGTTCGGCCGAGGGCTTTTGAATCCGGCATTGACCGCCGTACTATTTGGGCCATTTTCCTTGTTCCGGCGTTGATCTTTTTTGCGTCGTGATTTCCCATTTCCATCCCTGATTTCGGATGTACTCGGGTCGCTGGTGCTGCATCTAGCTAACCAGCTGTCTTCCTGTAACACCCCAAAAATTTAAGTAGGTTTTAGTTATTAAAATTTTGCCAAGAATTTAAAATTTTTGCCTGCAAGTATATTTCTGTTGATTTCAAAACCTTTCTTATTAAGGATTTATTTCTTACAAGTGGATCCTTCCAAAACATGTTGAACTTCTATGCCATCTCATTAAAACAATTTCCTAATCAGTAGGTTTATTTATTAAATTATTCCACCCTGAGCTATATTCATTAAAATGACTTGTGTTAAGTTTGGAGCTCTTTTTGTACTACAACCATTTGATAAATTTATCTAAAAATCCAACCAAAATTTGGAGATGTCATGTGATGTCTCTAAATCACTTTTTTGCAATAATATATTTCATTCTTTTCATATTGTGAGTGCTACACATGTTTTTCTTCTCTGGTCCGGTGGACAATTTTGCACTACAACCCTTTTAAATATTTCTTTCTAGCTTCCACCAAAATTATGGGATGTCAGTAGGAGCATATGATTCCATTATATGCAAAAATCCAGGGATGTTCTTTGAAAATTTTGAGTGAATCAACCTCATCTCCATTCTGGTCCAACATGATGGTTTGTACAACATCCATATTATTTCTTGCTCTTTGGCCCTAGACTCTTTTCCCCACTTGTAGTCCTCCATGCTAAACCCCTAAGTCCAAGAGCATGCAACCATTGGCATATTTTTGGTTCATGAAATAATGCCATTCACCTTCTGTCCAGATTTGAAGTTCTGCAAAATTTGCACTAGCAAGTTTGTGCTTTTCACCAACTAACCTCACCACCCTCTTATGCATCCAAAGAGACACTGAACTGGTAGTTTTGGCCCCTCCAAGAAAAGCCTAAGTGCCTGTGGCATTTTGTCAAACACCTGGAGTGCATGATCAGATTTGACATGAATTGTTGTTGGCATTGTGAACTTGGTCTCCTGACCAAACCACCTTGTCCCCTGAGCTTCACTCTATCAACAACCTAGCTCTGTTGCTTACCAACCTCACCTGTGACGTGTAGCATGCCACGGCATTTTACCGAACACCTTCCGTGCGTGCACTGGACGCGCCCAGAGTGCGCGTATTGCACGAACCGCGCCCGAGCTGACACGCTGGCCCCCCTGGCTTTGGCCTGCTCTGCAGCGCCATGCCACGCACTAACCTCCCCACAGCAACGCGCCAAGCGACCCTGGCAGCCAACAGCGCCGCCGACAGAGCTTTTAGCGGCACGCCGGCGTCCGCAGCGCGCCTCTGCCACGATCGGTGCCGCCAAAGCCACCCCGGCTTGCCACCTGCCCCTGGAACAGTGCAAGCTCATCCGCAGCCTCGTCCTCTAGCGCTCATCGCCGCCACGTCGCCCAAGCTACAGGGAGGCGGTTTGCCGTCGTCCTTATCGCCAGCCGCCCCGGAACCAACCTCCACCGCGTATATAAGGACCCCGGAGCTCAAACGAGACCTCGAGCAACCTCATATGATCCTCCTAGTGTTGCCTTGGCCAGCAGTCGAGCAAGGGAAGGCCTTCTTCCCCGAGTCCGGCCGGTTCGGTCGCCGCCAAGCCCCGACCGATTCCATCGCCACCAGTGCCTCTCCCTCTCGACTCTCTCCACCAAGAACTCTCCCTTCCTCTCTCAAGCACAACCCCTCGCTCAATTTTGGCCGGAGACCACCGCAGCCCCAAACTCACTATCCACCCGAACGCCTTCTCCGTCGCGAAGCTCGTCGCCGGCGACATCGTTCACGCCGGCGACCATGGCGGGTACCCATAGACTCGTCTCGACCCCCTGAGCACACCCAGGTCCTCAGATCACCAAGGGACGCCCCCGTTTGCCGGCAAATCCTCGCCTGAGCTCCGCCTCTGTTCGGTCGGAGGGGGAAACAACGCGCGCGTGGCCGGTCGAACCTGACCAGTGGGCCAGGCGGGCCCACCGTTAGTGACCCAGCGCCTGTCCACGCAGGATTAAGTGGAAGCGCACTTCCGAAGTATGCTTTCGATGTGTACACGTTTTATTTGAAACGTTTTTCTTTTCTGTTTTATTTTAAATATCAGATTTTGACCAAACTTTGACTGGCTTTATCTTTTAAAATATAACTCCGAATGAATTGATTCTTTTTCCTACCTCTCTCAAATATTGTCTAGTTTATTTTAAGAATTATTTGAAAAAAATTCAAAACAACTTCTTGTGCTGCTTTTATTTTGTGTGTTAATTCATTTATATTTCTAAAATAGGATTTTTGAAGAGAGGAGAAGTATTTCAAGAGTTTGAAATGCACCCTGCCTTCCCATGACCTGAAGGCAAGCATTCTGAACCCCGGCATAAATATTTTTGTGTGTTTGATGACACATTTACAACATCACCTCACTTTGGAGAAACTTGTTATTTCATGTGATATGATCATGTGCATGGGTGCATGTTAGTGATTTCCATGCTGTTGGAAATGATCACACTTGTGATGATAATCATCCTCATGTGCCTTACATGCATACCGGCAGGAACCCGGGAAAACCTCTGTCTTGGGTAGGCATGAGTTTGTCGCCGGTCTCCGTCGGGACGGTTATGTCTGGTATGGCATGGTAAGGTAATATGAGCAGTGACTCTGTTGGTTGAAATATATTCGTTATGCTAAACATGCAGGGAATACTTAGACCTCCTGAGTCGACCGTAGATCGAGTCTTGTTCCAGTAACCCCCATACTTGTTTCGTACTACCACTCGTCTCTACAATAAGTAGAGTACGGTTCAGTAAGTTGTCAACCTCTTTCTAGCACACACCGTACAGAGAGGCCAGGGTGGAAGATACCGGTTGTAGCTGGTAGGCAGGCCACCTGGTCCGGGGGCATGGGTGTTTCCGGTTGAGACCGAGAGGGGAGGCCACCCCTTAGAGCGCGCGATACAAGTTTGATCCCATGCTATGCGAGTTTGTAGCCTCCCCACTTAGAGTTTGCTTGACAGGTGTCGTGGGTGATTCCAGACACGTGTGAGTTAAGTTGGTGTGTGCAAGACAGGTGTGTTTTCAACAAAAAGGACGTAGACGGAATTAGTCCCGATGGACTAAAGGAATCCGTTACTCGTGGGTAAAGAGTACACCCTCTGCAGAGATTAAACCTATTCGAATAGCCGTGTCCATGGTTAAGGATTACAGACTGGGATGGGTCAAGTGTCGGTCTTAGTGTCGGTCTTCGGAGGTGAAACTGTTGAACCAGAACTGGAATTACTACTTGTGACTTGTGATAATTATGATTATTATTATTGTTGACTAACCCGTGATATTATTGTTATCATCGAGTATCTCTGGGATGGTTCTACCTCCGGGATATTCACTATGATTGTTTCTTTTATAAGCCCTTTATGTGGTGTCGGTCAGACGCCCGACCGTGGCATTTCTCTTAAAGCCCTTTATGTGGTGTCGCTCAGACGCCCGACTGTGGCATTTCTTTTAAAGCCCTTTATGTGGTGTCGCTCAGACGCCCGACTGTGGCATTTCTCTTAAAGCCCTTTATGCGGTGTCACTCAGACGCCCGACTGTGGCATTTCTTTTAAAGCCCTTTATGTGGTGTCGCTCAGACGCCGGACTGTGGCATTTCTTTTAAAGCCCTTTATGCGGTGTCGCTAAGACGCCCGACTGTGGCATGTTTGTTATTTATTTCATAATTTTAATATTGCTAAGCTATTGCATATTCATAATTAACATGCTTGCACACATCAGAGTTATATTTATCATTTGTGACTGAAGTAATGAGCATAAATATTTTCAGCACATCGTTATGATATTATACCTGTGTTCATGATGTTTGCGAGTACATTCAAAGTACTCACTGGCTTGTCCCTGGCTATTGTCTTGGCCAGATTTCTTGCGCGGAAAGGAGCGACCGTGTTGACAGCCCCGGAACCTAAGCAGCAGTGATAGCAGTCTCGCGAAGATAGGAGTTAACCTGGTCAGCTGTTCCCGTGGGAAATGGAGTCCCATAGACACTAACGATTCACAACCCGCTTCCGCCATCAACCACTAGAAACCATTTGTTGTACTCACAGACCCGAATGGTCTTGTACTACATATTTTGTATTTTGCTTGGAATTTCTGTATCAAGTTGGTACCTCATCAGCTAACAGTTATCCTGGGGCTAATGAGCACAAGGGCCATTTTCTAGGAATTAATACCCGGAGAATCGGTCGCCACAGACTTGGTATCAGAGCCAGGCTGACCATTGGCTAATCCTATCTTAGCCAGGTCGATAAACTTAGGCAAACCAACCCACCAGACCTTAACCAAACCCCAGTCGAGCTTCTCATGCAAGATAGCCACACAGTGACCCCGACACTTTTGGCAGTCGGTGCCCAACCTATCAACCTGGCCTGTCGATCACGTGCTAGTGACCAGCGCCCAAGATATCTACTTCACAAGCGTGTGAAGGAAGACTCCGTCCCCTTCTTCTATAAAAAGGGCACGCTAGCACAACCCAGCCTCTAACTCAAACCTAGCCACAATGCCAGGCCCCGTCGTGCACAATGAGACCACAGCAACCAACCTTGGAGGTTTTGTGACCATACTCGCAAACCTCACCCGTCGTGCCTATGCGTCAGAAGAGCCCCCAAAATATGTTGTGTACCAAGGACCCATGGGCGGTGAAGGCCGTCAATTTTGGGACACTATGCAATCTACGATAGGGGTCTATCTCCAGAACACCCCTACAGGTTCACCGGAAGAACAACTTCCTTTGAGCCACAAGCTGTCCAGCTAGCTGCTCGAGAGGCTATAGTTCAACTTCGGCAGTTGTCGCCCAGAGTTAACTGTCGCTCGTTCTACTACTACTCCAGGCGTGAAGGGTATGGCAGACCACCCCAAGTTGCCAACGGAGATCACGAGACAGATCCCGCATTGTTGCACCTAGTGCGCTATGTAAGTGCACTAGAGGCATTGTTTGATCAAATCACTATTGATCTGATCGCAGCTCGAGGAGAGCTGGTTCGTCGAGCCCCAGCAAGAAGAGAAGACGAGCCTGACGCCGACAACCCAGTCGTGCTGTTCGGACACCCGATCGAGACACTGAGGTCAGCCCCAGCCATCATCCAAGATACTGTGATGACCCCATAAGTGCTTCGACGCCTTTTGGGAACACACTCCAATGGGATTGTGGCCAATAATCCCCGCGATGGTCATCATCGCTACCCCGACCCTGCAGTTCCTCCGCCATCTCCGACTAATCCCGGCAGTGAGACCCGTGGAGAAGCCTCGTCATCCACCAGGCACACCCGGTTAGACGTAAACGAGGTAGATTAAGCCGTACGAGTAGTACCGAGTTTTAGTGTATCCTCCCTTTGTAATTGTGCGACCTTGTGTGTAAACGCAGCCTGTCGTTGTGCCTCTGTCTTAATAGTAGCCTTGCGTATTTTATCAGCGCATAGTTGCATATTTTCCGGGCACAGCTACCAAAACCAACCCCAATGACAACCATAGTAACACGTCTCTTTTTGAGATATGTGTATCTCTGACACTGACCCGACCTTTGGAGCTAAGCTGGTAAATTTATTACCTTTCACCACGGTAAAATGACCCAGCTCCATTGCTATATAAAGGCCACCTCGTGACCTTACCAAGCACCCCACACCCTTTTCCTGTCATGCCGAGCCCCAGTATTTATCTAAGAACCACAGATGCAACCCCAGGTAGCTTCGTCAAAATATTGTGGGACTTTACCTGCAGTACTATGGGTTCTACCCAGCCACCCTAGTACGAGCTGTTCAAATCGAGAATCACTTTTTCCACCTCGGAATATTGGGCAGCAGTACACATCCCTCCCGTAGACTCCAATCAAGACCCAACAGAAGTTTCCTTCATGGGGGAATCGATGCCAACCCCACACCTGGCCATAGAAGTTGCTGGGAAAGAAGCGATTGCTCGCCTTCGATCTGCAGTGCCCTATGCCCGCGAACGACGATATTATTACTTTCCGAGTTGTGCAGCACCCGGAGGAGTAACATCTTTTCCAGGTGGACGGATTGAGAGAGACCCAGTGCTAGCCAACCTTATCCAGTACATCATCGCTCAAGAGCATTTGAACCAGCGAGTGATGGATTATCTCCAGAGTCTTGCTAATTTGAATCCTCAGTTTGCAATCGGCAGACCACTGAGGCCCGACCCGGAGAGACACATATATCGACTGGTCAATCCACTTCCTCCGATAGAAGAGGAGTGTATCCCATTGCCAGTGACATTTTATTGGGACCCCATCCAGTTACCGTTTTCATTTTAGACGTCACTGCTATGTTTGTTATTTCAGCATTTACTATTACGTTGTAACTTGTGCATGGTACCTCGAATATGTGCGACGAGCCGATTATTTAGTTTCTACTGGTATGAGTAGTTTTCTCCGTGATTAACTTGTGTAACCGCGAAAAATCCTAGACTGATATTTCTTTTCCCTGAGTTACTGCATCGTTTATCCCCACACTACATGGATTATTTTTTTATTCACGCAGCACCATGGCAGCAGACTTGCAATCGCTCGAACACGTATGGAGTGTTTGTTTTTCACAACGGCTCTTAGCAAATCTCGAGGACGAGATTTTTCTTAAGGGGGGTAGTAATTGTAACACCCCAAAAATTTAACCAGGTTTTAGTTATTAAAATTTTGCCAAGAATTTAAATTTTTTGCCTGCAAGTATATTTCTGTTGATTTCAAAACCTTTCTTATTAAGGATTTATTTCTTACAAGTGGATCCTTCCAAAACATATTGAACTTCAATTCCATCTCATTAAAACAATTTCCTAATCAGTAGGTTTATTTATTAAATTATTCCACCCTGAGCTATATTCATTAAAATGACTTGTGTTAAGTTTGGAGCTCTTTTTGAACTACAACCATTTGATAAATTTATCTAAAAATCCAACCAAAATTTGGAGATGTCATGTGATGTCTCTAAATCACTTTTGTACAATAATATATTTCATTCTTTTCATATTGTGAGTGCTACACATGTTTTTCTTCTCTGGTCCGGTGGACAATTTTGCACTACAACCCTTTTAAATATTTCTTTCTAGCTTCCACCAAAATTATGGGATGTCAGTAGGAGCATATGATTCCATTATATGCAAAAATCCAGGGATGCTATTTGAAATTTTTGAGTGAATCAACCTCATCTCCATTCTGGTCCAACATGATGGTTTGTACATCATCCATATTATTTCTTGCTCTTTGGACCTAGACTCTTTTCCCCACTTGTAGTCCTCCATGCTAAACCCCTAAGTCCAAGAGCATGCAACCATTGGCATATTTTTGGTTCATGAAATAATGTCATTCACCTTCTGTCCAGATTTGAAGTTCTGCAAAATTTGCACTAGCAAGTTTGTGCTTTTCACCAACTAACCTCACCACCCTCTTGTGCATCCAAAGAGACACTGAACTGGTAGTTTTGGCCCCTCCAAGAAAAGCCTAATTGCCTGTGGCATTTTGTCAAACACCTGGAGTGCATGATCAGATTTGACATGAATTGTTGTTGGCATTGTGAACTTGGTCTCCTGACCAAACCACCTTGTCCCCTGAGCTTCACTCTATCAACAACCTAGCTCTGTTGCTTACCAACCTCACCTGTGACCTATAGCATGCCACGACATTTTACCAACACCTTCTGTGCATGCACTGGACGCGCCCAGAGCGTGCGTATTGCACGAACCGCGCCCGAGCCGACACGCTGGCCCCCCTGGTTTTGGCCCGCTCTGCAGCGCCACGCCACGCACTAACGTCCCCACAACAACGCGCCAAGCCACCCTGGCAGCCAACAGCGCCGCCGACAGAGCTTTTGGCGGCAAGCCGGCGTCCGCAGCGCGCCTCTGCCATGGTCGGCGCCGCCAAAGCCACCCCGGCTTGCCACCTGCCCCCTGGAACAGTGCGAGCTCATCCGCAGCCTCGTCCTCTAGCGCTCGTCGCCGCCACGTCGCCCAAGCTACAGGGAGGTGGTTCGCCGTCGTCCTTATCGCCGGCCGCCCCGGAACCGACGTCCACCGCGTATATAAAGACCCCGGAGCTCAAATGAGACCTCGAGCAACCTCATATGATCCTCCTAGTGTTGCCTTGGCCAGCAGTCGAGCAAGGGAAGGCCTTCTTCCCCGAGTCCGGCCGGTTCGGTCGCCGCCAAGCCCCGGCCGATTCCATCGCCACCAGTGCCTCTCCCTCTCGACTCTCTCCACCAAGAACTCTCCCTTCCTCTCGCAAGCACAACCCCTCGCTCAATTTTGGCCGGAGACCACCGCAGCCCCAAACTCACTATCCACCCGAACGCCTTCTCCGCCGCGAAGCTCGTCGCCGGCGACTCCGTTCACGTCGGCGACCATGGCGGGTACCCATAGACTCGTCTCGACCCCCTGAGCACACCCAGGTCCTCAGATCACCAAGGGACGCCCCCGTTTGCCGGCAAATCCTCGCCGGAGCTCCGCCTCTGTTCGGTCGGAGGGGGAAACGACGCGCGCATGGCCGGTTAAACCTGACCAGTGGGCCAGGCGGGCCCACCGTCAGTGACCCAGCACCTGTCCACGCAGGATTAAGTGGAAGCACACTTCCGAAGTACGCTTTCAACGTGTACACGTTTTATTTGAAACGTTTTTCTTTTCTGTTTTATTTTAAATATCAGATTTTGACCAAACTTTGACTGGCTTTATCTTTTAAAATATAACTCCAAATGAATTGATTCTTTTTCCTACCTCTCTCAAATATTGTCGAGTTTATTTTAAGATTTATTTGAAAAAATTTCAAAACAACTTCTTGTGCTGCTTTTATTTTGTGTGTTAATTCATTTATATTTCTAAAATAGGATTTTTGAAGAGAGGAGAAGTATTTCAAGAGTTTGAAATGCGCCCTGCCTTCCCATGACCTGAAGGCAAGCATTCTGAACCCCGGCATAAATATTTTTGTGTGTTTGATGACACGTTTACAACATCACCTCACTTTGGAGAAACTTGTTATTTCATGTGATATGATCATGTGCATGGGTGCATGTTAGTGATTTCCATGCTGTTGGAAATGATCAGACTTGTGATGATAATCATCCTCATGTGCCTTACATGCATACCGGCAGGAACCCGGGAAAACCTCTGTCTTGGGTAGGCATGAGTTTGTCGCCGGTCTCCGTCGGGACGGTTATGTCTGGTATGGCATGGTAAGGTAATATGAGCAGTGACTCTGTTGGTTGAAATATATTCGTTATGCTAAACATGCAGGGAATACTTAGACCTCCTGAGTCGACCGTAGATCGAGTCTTGTTCCAGTAACCCCCATACTTGTTTCGTACTACCACTCGTCTCTACAATAAGTAGAGTACGATTCAGTAAGTTGTCAACCTCTTTCTAGCACACACCGTACAGAGAGGCCAGGGTGGAAGATACCGGTTGTAGCTGGTAGGCAGGCCACCTGGTCCGGGGGCATGGGTGTTTCCGGTTGAGACCGAGAGGGGAGGCCACCCCTTAGAGCGCGCGATATAAATTTGATCCCATGCTACGCGAGGTTGTAGCCTCCCCACTTAGAGTTTGCTTGACAGGTGTCGTGGGTGATTCCAGACACGTGTGAGTTAAGCTGGTGTGTGCAAGACAGGTGTGTTTTCAACAAAAAGGCCGTAGACGGAATTAGTCCCAATGGACTAAAGGAATCCGTTACTCGTGGGTAAAGAGTACACCCTCTGCAGAGATTAAACCTATTCGAATAGCCGTGTCCATGGTTAAGGATTACAGTCTGGGATGGGTCAAGTGTCGGTCTTAGTGTCGGTCTTCGGAGGTGAAACTGTTA
Organism: Triticum aestivum; assembly: GCF_018294505.1. Lineage (NCBI taxonomy): Eukaryota > Viridiplantae > Streptophyta > Magnoliopsida > Poales > Poaceae > Triticum > Triticum aestivum. The sequence goes on from NC_057795.1 coordinate 441,890,083, forward strand.
AACTAGAACTGGAATTACTACTTGTGACTTGTGATAATTATGATTATTATTATTGTTGACTAACCCGTGATATTATTGTTATCATCGAGTATCTCTGTGATGGTTCTACCTCTGGGATATTCACTATGATTGTTTCTTTTATAAGCCCTTTATGTGGTGTCGCTCAGACGCCCGACTGTGGCATTTCTCTTAAAGCCCTTTATGTGGTGTCGCTCAGACGCCCGACTGTGGCATTTCTTTTAAAGCCCTTTATGTGGTGTCGCTCAGACGCCCAACTGTGGCATTTCTCTTAAAGCCCTTTATGCGGTGTCGCTCAGACGCCCGACTGTGGCATTTCTTTTAAAGCCCTTTATGTGGTGTCGCTCAGACGCCCGACTGTGGCATTTCTTTTAAAGACCTTTATGCGGTGTCGCTAAGACGCCCGACTGTGGCATGTTTGTTATTTATTTCATAATTTTAATATTGCTAAGCTATTGCATATTCATAATTAACATGCTTGCACACATCAGAGTTATATTTATCATTTGTGACTGAAGTCATGAGCATAAATATTTTCAGCACATCGTTATGATATTATACCTGTGTTCATGATGTTTGCGAGTACATTCAAAGTACTCACTGGCTTGTCCCTGGCTATTGTCTTGGCCAGATTTCTTGCGCGGAAAGGAGCGACCGTGTTGACAGCCCTGGAACCTAAGCAGCAGTGATAGCAGTCTCGCGAAGATAGGAGTTAACCTGGTCAGTTGTTCCCGTGGGAAATGGAGTCCCATAGACACTGATGATTCACAACCCGCTTCCGCCATCAACCACTAGAAACCATTTGTTGTACTCACAGACCCGAATGGTCTTGTACTACATATTTTGTATTTTTCTTGGAATTTCTGTATCAAGTTGGTACCTCATCAGCTAACAGTTATCCTGGGGTTGATGAGCACAAGGGCCATTTTTTGGGAATTAATACCCGGAGAATCGGTCGCCACACTTCCCCCGCGCAAAAGCGGGTCATGAGACTTGTTAGTACGGCCATTGTTCTTGGTTTTTCCTGGCCGAGGTGTCTGGCGAGCCATTCATCTCGGACGTTGTGTTTGAAGGCTGCTAAGGCTTCAGCGTCCGGACAGTCGACTATTTGGTTCTTTTTAGTGAGGAACCTGTTCTAGAATTTGCGTGCTGATTCTCCGGGCTGTTGAGTTATGTGACTTAAATCATCTGCATCCGGAGGCCGGACATAAGTCCCCTAAAAATTTGCTCGAAACGCATCCTCAAGCTCTTCCCAACTCCTAATCGTATTTTCTGGGAGGCTTTTAAGCCAATGCCGGGACGGCCCTTTGAGCTTGAGGGGAAGGTATTTTATGGCATGGAGATCGTCTCCTCTTGCCATGTGTATGTGTAGGATATAATCCTCAATCCAGACTCCGGGGTCTGTTGTTCCGTCGTATGCCTCTACGTTTATGGGTTTAAATCCCGCTGGAAATCCATGATCCAGTACCTCGTTGGTAAAACATAGTGGGTGTGCGGCGCCCCTGTATTTTGGTGTGTCGTTGTCTTCAAATGCTCGGCTGGTTGTGTTACTTCCTGGAGTCTTCTTTTTTGGCCCATAGATAGACCTGGCCGGGTTATCCTTTTTCTGAAGATCTTTATGCTGATCATATGCCGGCTTCTGCGTGGCGGCCCTTGTTGCCCTTGGCCTATCATCTGGTCGTCTATCTGGCCAGGCGGCTTCTTTCTTTTTTGGCAGCGGGGGCTCTAAGGCCTCCTCGTCAAATTCGGGCAACAGCTTGCGCTTCGGGTAGCTCTTTGTCTGGCGACTGGTGCCATATTTATCTGCGGTGTTGAGTACTTTGCTCCATCTCATTCTGAGTGTGTCTTCCGCTGTTTTGAGCTTCCGCTTTTGCTTCTTCAAACTTCTTGCAGTGGCGACGATCCTGTTATGGAGATTCGTATGCTCTGGTGATGTCAGATCATCTTTGCCGGGGATGGGTTGCTTGTCCGGTTCATGTCCGGCTGGCTTCTTGTTGACGCGTGCGTCGTCCATTGCTTCGCCCTGTTCTAGGGCCGGGTCCATATGGGTACCATTTTTGCCGATGCCGGTCTTCGGGCGGCGCTTGCGTCGCCGCTTTGTTTGTCTGTTGGGGGAGTTGTCCTTCGCCACGTCCCGTTTTTCGTTATTGTCGCTTCCTTTTGGTGTGTCCACCATGCATATGTTGTGGGATGGGGTGGCTTTCCAGTGCCCGGTGGGCGCTGGTTCTTGGTCGTCTCCGGCATCGTCGTCCATACCGTCGATGTCCTCAGAGTCGTAATCTAGCATGTCGGTTAGATCGTCGACAGTGGCTACCAAGTGGGTGGTGGGTGGGCTCTTAATTTCTTCATCGTCCGCATACCAACCGTCCTGGCCGCAGTCCGGCCAGGCCTCTCCTGATAACGAGAGGTACTTTAGCAGACTCAAGATGTCGCCAAAAGGTGAGTGTTGAAAGATGTCCGCTGCGGTGAACTCCATGATCGGCGCCCAATCGGATCCGACTGGAGGGGGCGCGGGAGGTCTGGAGTCCGGTAAGGAGTCCGGCACCTCGGAATCACGAGCTTTATGGGGGACAAGATTGGTGTTTGGCTCTATCGCCGTAGAGGTTGCAGCCCCCGAGACGGTGTCTAGGCATCCATCCTCGATCTGTGGAGCTGGCTCCGAATTGAAGATCGGAGTGGTTTCGAGTGCGGCCTCCAGGGTACTGTCCAGCGGCAGAGCTAAATCATGCCCATCGTGACAGTACGGCACGCTCGGCTGTGGCTTGAATCCGTCAAAGATCAAGTCCCCGCGGATGTCAGCCGTGAAGTCCAAACTTCCAAATCTGACCTGACGGCCTGGGGCGTAATTTTCGATCTGCTCTAGATGGCCAAGCGAATTGGCCAGCAGTGCAAAGCCGCCGAACACGAAGATCTGTCCGGGGAGGAAGGTCTCACCCTGGACTGCGTTGTTGATGATGATCAAAGAAGCCATCGAGCCTATCGGTGACGACACAGAGGAACTCTCAATGAAAGCACCAATGTCGGTGTCAAAACCGGCGGATCTCGGGTAGGGGGTCCCGAACTGTGCGTCTAGGCGGATGGTAACAGGAGACGAGGGACACGATGTTTTTACCCAGGTTCGGGCCCTCTTGATGGAGGTAAAACCCTACGTCCTGCTTGATCAATATTGATGATGTGGGTTACAAGAGTAGATCTACCACGAGATCAAGGAGGCTAAACCCTAGAAGCTAGCCTATGGTATGATTGTTGTTCGTCCTATGGACTAAGGCCATCCTGTTTATATAGACACCGGAGAGGGCTAGGGTTACACAGAGTCGGTTACAAAGGTAGGAGATCTACATATCCGTATCGCCAAGCTTGCCCTCCACGCCAAGGAAAGTCCCATCCGGACACGGGACGAAGTCTTCAATCTTGTATCTTCATAGTCTTGGAGTCCGGCCGATGATGGTAGTTCGGCTATCCGGACACCCCCTAGTCCGGGACTCCCTCAGTGCCCTTGAAGGCGGCGACCGAACCTTTACAAACAAGATTGGGGCTATCTCCACAACACTTGGAGGCTCCCAACAACACCACAAAGCTTCACCACAATGGAGTATGGCTTCGAGGTGACCTCAACCGTCTAGGGTGATCAACACCCAAGAGTAACAAGATCCGCTAGGGATAAGTGGGGGGAATCAAATTTCTCTTGGTGGAAGTGTAGATTGGGGCCTTCTCAACCAATCCTGAGAAAATCAACAAGTTTGATTGGCTAGGGAGAGAGATCGGGCGAAAATGGAGCTTGGAGCAACAATGGAGCTTTGGGGGAAAGAGGTAAGTCAACTTTGGGGAAGAAGACACCTTTATATAGTGGGGGAAACAATCCAACCGTTACCCACCAACCATCCACGCACAGAGCGGTACTACCGCTTGGACAGGGCGTACTACCGCTGATAAGTGGTACTACCGCTCCCTCCCAGCGGTACTGCCGCGCTGCCGAGGGGAGCAGGGTCCTGGCCCTAGAGCGGTACTACCGCGGAAGAATAGGCGGTACTAATGCTTGGAGCGGTACTACCGCCCCTACTGCCGCTACTAGTACCGTAAAACCCGACACGAAAAACAGCAGTCGAGAATCGAGGCGGTAGTAGCCCGGAACCACTGCGGTACTATGGCCGAAGCTCACAAGCGGTACTACCGCTCAGGGAGCGGTACTACCGCTCGGGGAGCGGTACTAGCACTCGAGGAGCGGTACTACCACTTGACGAGCTTCGGCGGTACTACCGCTGAAGACCGCGGTACTATCGCTGGGACAGGACAGGCAGGCACAGATTAAGGAAAGATAGCTCCAATGAAGTGGAAAGAAGCATCGGGTGTGATAGGGATGTGTATGTGTTGATTCCACCCTAGCCTTACCAAAGCGGATCCCCTCTTGATAGTACGGTGACTCCTACGAAACTAGACCACCAGCATAGAAACGAAGGAGCTACACCGTCTTGAATAAAACACCGAGGGGAAGTAATCGTCTCGTGCCAAAGGATGAATCTCTGAAAGAACTCAACGCACACGATTAGTCCGCAAAAGCATTCTCATCAATCACCAAAACATCTTGGGGATAAATATGCCCTTACAATCTCCCCCTTTTTGGTGGATTGATGACAATACGGGATTTGCACAAACAGGAAAGATATAGGATCGGCGCAAAGCCCCACCGTCCTAAAATGTAGAAGGGCTCCCCCTGGATGTGTGCTGTCTAGATAAGTGCTTTGGACTGCACGGCACAGATACCAGGATCAACGCTCCCCCTACATTTTAGAGACCAACTACCTAAGCATGATATATGAGAGCAACATAGATAACAGGATAAGCATGCAATTCATAAGCTAGATGGCCATAGATAAAGATACTCGAAAGATAAGGTAGCATATGTCTCACACCATATGACTGGAACTTAGGTCTCACTGACACAAACCAGACACAAACCAAACCAGGCAAACTGCGAGAAAACACAAACAACGGAAAACACAACACAAATCCCTAAACTCTCTCCCCCTTTGGCATCGAGACACCAAAAAGGAGAGGGAGTGTTGCTACAGCTCCAGGTGATAGCAAGAGAATCAGATCTCAGCGGGATCGTCTGCGCCACCATCGTCGGTCGGGAAGTGCTCGGCATCAGAATCGGTCCACGGGCAGTGCTGCTGAATCCACTCCTCCTCCTCAGTAAGCTGGTCCTCAGATCCACTGTAACGGTGGCACCCAACTGGCGCATGAGCTCCTTGTGACGACGACGGGCCTTCTTCTCACCCACATGAGTCATGTACTGACCGTGAGCCTCCATGCAGAACAGCTTCTTCATCTTGAGCTTGAGCTTCTTTGCCCAAGAGGGCTCTGCCACAGAAGGCACATAGTCATCATCATCCTCAGCCTCAGCCTCCTCCTCGGTCTCCATGGCAGTGGCAGACGAAGGAACTCCAGATTTAGGGACCTGAGAGCCCCAGTTGTCCTTCTTCCTCAGACGCTTGATGTCGTGAGAAACCAACTCCCCGGTCTCTAGCATCACCTGGGGATAGACACGACCCCAGGCCTTCTCAATAAGCAGCATGATGAACGGACCATAAATCGGGCACTTGCGTTCGGAGATAGCAGATAACAGCTCAGACCACATAACATGGGATATATCCAGGGACTCTCTGGTGTTTTGTTCCTTCTCACGCTGGCAGAAGAGAAGCATGTCCACGAGATAAGAATGAACCATATCCAGATTCCCGATGCGAGGGAAAAGAGTCTCACGGAAGACACGGTGAAGAATGTCCAGAAAGGCAGGAAGCTCATATGTTTCCTTCTTCGTCTCAGGGTTGATCTTCAAAGTGCAGTACGGCCATAGAGCTTGCTTGTGAGTGGCGGAGGTGTTGCGGTGAGGGCGAAAGCCGACAGGAGACGCAAGCCCTTGATCTTCCACCCCAATCAATTCCATGAACGCCTTCCACTTGACTGAAAGCAACTTGCCATTGGTCATCCAAGTCAGTGTCCTGTCCTCATCAGTCCCGAGATGAACCGTGGCATAGAATTGGGCCACAATATCAGCATCATAATCTTTGTTGAATTGCATGACACCAAGAATGTTCAGTTGAGTGCACATCTGAAGAGCTTCACCAAAGTAATCAGGATCCTTCTCCATATGGTCGGTGTCGATGGAGTGCACGTTAACAAGGAGGTTCTTCTTGGCCTTGAGAACATCAAATAAGATGGCAAACTGAAATCTGTTCCAGAACGGGCGGTTGACCAAAGTGGGATCTTGGTCTGCCTCATAGGGGTTGCGGCGACGTCTTGCCCAGAACTCCTTGGCTGGCATTTCTGGCACAGTTTTGCCAGGCTTCGGCTTGACACCAGGCTTCTTCTGGAGTTGGGGTGGAGGACGAGCACTTCAGGAACCTCCTGCAGACTCAGTTGTGCGGTACCGCTTGGACATGGCACGACCGGGGTTGACACGCCGAGCCTGATGCTCAGGAAGCTCATCACCTGGAACCACACACAAGAACACGCAAACAACCAGAAAGAACGAGCATAAGCCACCAAACAAAACCAAAAAGGATCACTGATTAGTAAAAGTATGGTGGAACCTGGTAGAGGGCGGTAGTACCGCGACCTGTGAGCGGTAGTACCGCTCCAGAGGGAGCGGTAGTACCGCTCGAGACGGGAAACAGCAGTTTCCTACTGCCGTGGTCAGATCCGGCACTACCGTCCTACCAAATTCAAAAATACTCCTACCAAACACCAATCCAAACTGCCTAGAAGCCTTCTCCATCCTACTCAAGCCTAGATTTGGCCAAAAATCTAGAGATGCAACTACTATTGCCCCTAAGATGCTAGATTGGAAATCTAGACAAGAAGAGAGAGAGAACGGGGCAATACCGGCATCCATGGCAAGAGGACAAGGTGGGGATCGTCTCCACCGAAGGAAATGGAGAGGAGCGCCCCGGAGAGGGAGATCCGCCGGAGCCCTCCCGCGGCGCCGGTTGCTGGAGAGACGAAGAGCGTGGGGGCGAGCGAATGGGTATGGGGGAGAAGAAACTCCCCCTGCCCCCGATATAACCCCCTGCCCCCGCCTCGCAGCGGTAGTACCGCGCTGGTGGGCGGTAGTACCGCTTAGAGCGGTAGTACCGCACACCACCAGCGGTAGTACCGCTCAGCAACCACAGGCCTCTAGACACACACGGCTTAAGCTCAAAAAGAACGGAAAAACCACACCCAAGAAAGAAGAAAGACCAACAAGGCCACAAACACACTAACAACGGAACAAAACACACCTCTTCAAGAGAGGGCGGTGGCCGAGGCCACCTATGTTTGAGTCAAGAGGTATGGCGTCGCGAAGATTTTAACCTTGGACCCATGACCAAAACTCGTCCTTGAAGCACTAGTACCATAAAATATGGTTAAAGTGAAAGACTAGATCAATTTATGCATAATGGGGGGAGTGAGAGTTCATTGAGAGAACAACACTCCCCCTATGTCCATGCCTACATCTAAACTAGACAACAAGTTGAGTGTGGTGGGGGTGCACGGGTTCAAGTCACATTGCTCGAATCAATGATATTTAGCTCATGCCTTAACTCGCGAAATCTTGCTTCATCCAAGGGCTTCGTGAAAATATCTGCAAGGTTATCATGAGTGTTGACATACTTGAGCTCGATCTCCCCTCGCCTAATGTGATCCCGGATGAAGTGATACCGGATCTCAATATGCTTCGTCTTGAAGTGTTGCACCGGGTTGAGAGAAATCTTGATGGCACTTTCATTGTCACACCAAAGAGGCACTTTGTCACACATGACACCGTACTCCTTTAAAGTTTGCCTCATCCATAAGAGTTGTGCACAACAACTACCGGCCGCCACATATTCCGCTTCGGTGGACGAGAGAGATACACAACTTTGCTTCTTAGAAGACCAACTTACCAAAGAGCAACCAAGAAATTGGCACCCTCCGGAAGTGGACTTCCTATCCACCTTGTCTCCCGCCCAATCAGAATCCGTGAATCCTTCAAGCTTGAAGTTAGCTCCTCTTGGGTACCATAGGCCAAAGTTTGGGGTATGAGCCAAATATCGAAAGATTCGCTTGACCGCCACAAAGTGGCTTTCCTTTGGTGCGGCTTGGAACCGTGCACACATTCCCACACTCAACATGATATCCGGTCTAGATGCACAAAGGTAAAGCAAGGAACCGATCATAGAGCGATATACCTTTTGATCCACCGCTTTACCATTGGGATCAATGTCAAGTTGGCACTTGGTAGGCATCGGAGTAGAGGCCGGCTTGACATCACTTAGCTTGAATCTCTTAAGCATGTCTTGAGTGTATTTGGCTTGGTTGATGAAGGTACCTTCTCTTCTTTGTTTGATATCAAAACCAAGGAAGAACTTCAACTCTCCCATCGAAGACATCTTGAACTTAGAGGTCATGAGAGCGGCAAATTCTTCATTGAAAGCTTTGTTAGGGGAACCAAAGATAATGTCATCAACATATAGTTGGCACACAAACAACTCCCCTTTGACCTTCTTAGTAAAAAGAGTGGGATCGATTTGCCCAACTTCAAATCCACGATCTTGTAACAACTCGGTAAGGTGGTCATACCACGCACGTGGGGCTTGTTTAAGGCCATAGAGTGCCTTATCGAGTTGATACACATGATCCGGGAAGTAAGGATCCTCGAACCCGGGGGTTGCTTGACATAAACCAACTCATTAATAGGACCATTAAGAAAAGCACTTTTCACATCCATTTGTTGCAACTTAAAGTTGTGATGGGAAGCATAAGCAATCAACAAACGAATGGATTCAAGACGAGCAACGGGAGCAAAGGTTTCACCGTAGTCGATACCCTCGACTTGGGAGTAGCCTTGTGCTACCAATCTTGCCTTGTTGCGAATGATGTTCCCATGAGCATCTTGCTTGTTCTTGAAGATCCACTTGGTTCCAATGATGTTATGGTTCCCCGAAGGCCTTGGCACCAACCTCCACACCTTGTTGTACTCGAAGTTGTTGAGTTCTTCATGCATGGCATTGAGCCAATCCGAGTCTTCGAGCGCCTCATAGACCTTTTGGGGTTCAACACAAGAGACAAACGCGTGATGTTCACAATAGTTTGCTAATTGTCTACGAGTGCTTACCCCCTTTCTTAGACTTCCAACCACATTTCCATGAGATGGCCTTTGGTGGTGAGTTTGGAAGCAATCTTCGCGGCACGACGCTCTAATTCCTCCTCGGAAGTGGAAGGAGGAGGGTTAACTTGATCATCTTGAGCGCCGTCTTGAGCTTGTTCTTGATCTTGAGCTTGCTCATGATCTTGAACTTGCTCGAGGGGGAGAACTTGACCTTGGGCATCAATTGGAGGTTCACCATCATCTTGAGATTGATCTTGCCCTTGGTCTTGTTCCCGAGGTTGAGGGCCTACACTTTGTTCTTCGGAAGCGTGTGGGTCTTGAGTAGATGAAGGCTCCACTTGAGTGGAGCATTGTCCTTCTCCTTCGGCCACAAGGGGTTCCTCAATGGGTAGAATATGACCAATACCCATTCTTCTTATGGCTTGGGGAGGAATTTCATCACCTACATCACAAGTACCACTTTGCTCCACTTGGGAGCCGTTATTTTCGTCAAACTCCACGTTACACGTCTCCTCAATGAGTCCGGTGGACTTGTTGAGAACACGGTAAGCATGAGAGTTTGTAGCATAACCAACAAATATGCCCTCATAAGCTCTAGCCTCAAATTTAGACAAACGAACACCTTTCTTGAGAATGAAACACTTACACCCGAACACCCGGAAGTACTTGAGATTGGGCTTGTTCCCGGTGAGTATCTCATAAGGAGTCTTGTTCAAGCCTTTGCGGAGATAGAGCCGATTGGATGCATGACATGCAGTGTTGATGGCTTCGGCCCAAAAGTTGTATGGAGACTTGAACTCCGCCATCATGGTCCTTGCCGCATCCATCAACGTCCGGTTCTTCCTCTCCGCAACACCATTTTGTTGAGGGGTATATGGTGCAGAATATTGATGCTTGATCCCCTCATCACTAAGAAACTCATCCAAGGTGTAGTTCTTGAACTCGGTGCCGTTGTCACTTCTTATTGTCAAGATCTTTGCATTATGTTGACGTTGAGCTTCATTTGCAAAGTCGATGACGGTTTGTTGAGTCTCACTCTTCCTCTTGAAGAAGTATACCCAAGTGTATCTTGAATAATCATCCACAATCACCAAGCAATACTTTCTACCCCCAAGACTATCAAAGGATGGAGGCCCAAAGAGGTCCATGTGCAGGAGCTCCAAGGGTCTCTTCGAGTAGATGATAGTCGTGGGAGGGTGAGCCGTCTCATGAAGCTTTCCTTCGATACAAGCACTGCAAGCACGATCTTTGGCAAAACTAACATTTGTTAGTCCACGGACATGGTCCCCCTTGAGAAGACTTTGCAAAGATCTCATATTGACGTGGGCTAAACGGCGATGCCAAAGCCATCCCACATCAACTTTAGCCATTAGGCATGTCGCGGTCTTAGTGGGTTGCTCCGAAAAGTTAATCACATAGAGACCGTTCTCGACATGCCCAACAAAGGCTACTTTAAGAGTCTTGCTCCACAAGAGGGCCACGGTATCAATATCAAAGAAGGTGGCAAAGCCCATGAGTGCGAGTTGACGAACGGAAAGTAAATTGAACGCAAGGGACTCAACAAGCATGACTTTCTCGATCGTTAGATCATGAGAAATGACAACCTTGCCAAGACCCAATACCTTAGAATGTGAGGCATCACCCCACTCGACATTGGTGGGCATAGATGGGATCTTTTGCACGTCCACCACCAAGTCCTTGCTCCCGGTCATATGATTTGTTGCTCCACTGTCGAGCAACCATGATCCCCCACCGGAAGCAAACACCTACAAGAGATCAATGCTTGGTTTTAGGTACCCATTGAGTAATGGGTCCTTTGATGTTAGTAACAAGGGTCTTAGGAACCCAAATAGACCATTCAATGTACTCATAAGAAGAACCAACAAATTTAGCATAAACATGCCCATCACTAGCACGGCACAACACATAAGAGGGGTTAAAGTCGCCGGCTTTGTTGGGAGAGATGGCTTTGCGCTCTTTGGCATCACCACTCTTCGCATTGTTCTTCTTCTCCTTAGGAGCACCCTCTCCCTCCTTCACAAAGGTTTGCTTGAGCGGGGGAGGTCGTTTGGTCTTGTTATTCTTCTCCTTGTTCTTCTTTTGTTCTTGGACTTGGGTGAGAACCCAACTCCCTCCTTGCCCACAACTTCCTTTTGATTGCTCAAAAGGTCATTTAGGTTCTTCTCGCCTTGTATGCATGACACAAGACCTTTCTCGAGTTGTTCCTTCAACTTGGCATTCTCCTCCACAAGATGCACATGCTCACAACATGGGTTAGTAGCATTTGCATTATCAATTAAGACCATGTGAGGAAATGTGGCCTTTTCCTTGGTTAGCTTAACTTGGAGTTGAGCATGAGACTCCTTGAGGTTTGCATGAGCACCTTTCAAGACCTTATGGGCCTTGTCAAGTACATCAAACTCCTCCTTGAGTCTAGCATGATCAACCCCAAGTTTAGCCTTCTCGGAAGTTAGAACACGAGACACAACAAGAGCATGATCAAGATCTTTCTTTAATTTGGCATGGTCATCGTTGTGTGACTCCTCAAGAGCCAAACGATGCCCACGCTCTTCCTCAAGAGCATTAGAGAGATCCGATATCTCATCGGCATAGTCACGACTATGACCTTCCATCTTAGAGATGGTTTCTTCGTGAGCCTCGATCATGTCATTGGCTTCACCAAGTTGTTCCAAGAGAGCAACGAAGTGCTTCTTGGATTTGCCCTTGAGCTTACTCATGAAGGACTCAAATTCATTTACCTCCTCATTAGACCCCTTACCATCATCAAAGCCATCCGTTGAAGGAGGATTAGGAATAATGGTGGTTTTGATGTTGGGGGTTACCTTGTTGGTGGCTTTAGCCATGAGGCACTTGGCGGTGATGTTCTCGTTGGGTGAATCGAAGAGAGACACCCGGGGAGTTGTGGCAATGGCAACGGATGCCATAGCCGTTGCTTCACTATCTTCATCATCATCGTCATCCTCACGGTATTCTTCTTGAACTACCAACCCGCGTGTAGGAGTCTTCTTGGTGAAGTTGTTCTTGTTTGGGAAGGACTTGGCTTTGTCTTTTCGGATGAACTTGCCACCATTGTCTTCCCGCTTCTCGTAAGGACAATCCGCAACGAAATGGCTCACATTGCCACAGTTGAAACAAGTTCTAACTCGTTGCTTGCCCTTGAGGCCACTTGAGTTGTTCTTGTTGAAGTTGGGTCTTGTATTCTTCTTACTCCAAAATTGTCTTGAGGCAAGAGCCATGTGCTCATGATAATCATACTTCGTGTCTTCGGGGTTGCTCTCCTCATCTTCCTCTTCTTCTTCTTCTTCCACACTAACCTTGGCCTTCAAGGCAAGGTTGGGCTTCTTTGCCCTTTGAGAACGGAGCACCGCATTGTCGGCGGTCTTGTCCAAGATGCTCATTGCAACGAACTCATCCAACACTTCACTTGAGGTCATGGAGTGGAAGTCCGGTCTTTGACGAATGACGGAGGACATGGCCTTGTTGTAGGGCATCATGGCCTTGAGGAACTTGCGCTTGATCCAATTGTCATCCGTGTCCTTGCTCCCATGATCTCGGAGTGCGACCGCGAGTTTGGTCACTCTTCGAAAGAGCTCACGAGGTTCTTCATCTTCTTTCATTGCAAACTCATCGGCTTCATCTTGCACCACTTCATAGTTGGAGCGTTGAATGCTAGCACTTCCTCGATAGAGAGACACAACACATTTCCATGCGTCTTTAGCCATGGCATGAGGACGAAGATGAGGGAGATCTTCGGGAAGGATTGCATCTTGGATGATGAAGAGAGCACTCTCATTGAATTGATTATCCACGGCTTCTCGAGGGGTGAAGTTGCTTGGGTCATGTGGATAGAAACCTTCTTCTATAATTCTCCAAAGATTAGTATTCACATGCTTTAAATGACGCTTGAAACGATAAACCCAAGCATCAAAATCCTCATTTTTCACAATCTTAGGAGGAGGACCGGCATGATTTAAATGAGTAGTGGGAATCGGTCCACCATAAGTAGGAGGTTCCACATGGGCAAAGATGCCGGAGCCATTTCTACCACTAGTAGAAGGACCTTTTTCACTATTAGCTTCCCCCTTGTCGGAGGTGGCATCCGTCACCTTGTTAGTGGGATCACCCACTTTCATCGGCGAGGTGGATAGTTTAAGTCCTTCTAGGAATTCAGAAAACATGCTTTTAACCTCGGCCGTCATGGAGGTTTTCAATGTGTCTAAAGCCACATTGAATTCCTCACGTGAGACCGAGGTTCCCCCATCGGCCGAAGACGAGATAGGATTCACACCGGAGTGCTCCTCCGCACCGTCGTTGGTGTCAACCATACTCTTCGGACGGCAAAGTCCTTAATAAAGAGACGAGGCTCTGATACCAATTGAAAGGATCAATATGGTTGACTAGAGGGGGGGGTGAATAGGCAACTAACAATTTTTAAGCTTTTCTTTAACAATTTAAACCTTGCAACAAAGTAGGTTGTCTAGATATGCAACTAAGTGGACAACCTATATGATGCAATGACAACTAGCACACAAGCAAGCAATAGATACAACACAAGTAAGCTTGCAAAAGTAAAGGCACGAAATAACCAAGAGTGGAGCCGGTGAAGACGAGGATGTGTTACCGAAGTTCCTTCCTTTTAAGGGGAAGTACGTCTCCGTTAGAGCGGTGTGGAGGCACAATGCTCCCCAAGAAGCCACTAGGGCCACCGTAATCTCCTCACGCCCTCACACAATGCGAGATGCCGTGATTCCACTATTGGTGCCCTTGAAGGCGGCGACCGAACCTTTACAAACAAGATTGGGGCTATCTCCACAACACTTGGAGGCTCCCAACAACACCACGAAGCTTCACCACAATGGAGTATGGCTTCGAGGTGACCTCAACCGTCTAGGGTGCTCAACACCCAAGAGTAACAAGATCCGCTAGGGATAAGTGGGGGGAATCAAATTTCTCTTGGTGGAAGTGTAGATCGGGGCCTTCTCAACCAATCCCGAGCAAATCAACAAGTTTGATTGGCTAGGGAGAGAGATCGGGCGAAAATGGAGCTTGGAGCAACAATGGAGCTTTTGGGGGAAGAGGTAGTCAACTTTGGGGAAGAAGACACCTTTATATAGTGGGGGAAACAATCCAACCGTTACCCACCAAACAGCCACGCACAGAGCGGTACTACCGCTTGGGCAGGGGTACCCGAAGCGGTACTACCGCTCCCTCCCAGCGGTACTGCCGCGCTGACGAGGGATGCAGGGTCCTGTCCCCCGAGCGGTACTACCGCGGAAGTATAAGCGGTACTACCGCTTGGAGCGGTACTACCGCCGCTACTGCCGCTACTAGTACCGTAAAACCCGACATGAAAAACAGCGGTCGAGAATCGAGGCGGTAGTAGCCCGGAACCACTGCGGTACTACGGCCGAAGTTCGCAAGCGGTACTACCGCTCAGGGAGCGGTACTACCGCTCGGGAGCTTCGGCGGTACTACCGCTGAGGACCGCGGTACTACCGCTGGGACAGGACAGGCAGGCACAGATTAGGAAAGATAGCTCCAATGAAGCGGAAAGAAGCATCGGGTGTGATAAGGATGTGTACGTGTTGATTCCACCCTAGCCTTACCAAAGCGGATCCCCTCTTGATAGTACGGTGACTCCTACGAAACTAGACCACCAGCAGAGAAACGAAGGAGCTACACCGTCTTGAATAAAACACCGAGGGGAAGTAATCGTCTCGTGCCAAAGGATGAATCTCTGAAAGAACTCAACGCACACGATTAGTCCGCAAAAGCATTGTCATCAATCACCAAAACATCTTGGGGATAAATATGCCCTTACAAAATGCTCATATTGATCCATTCCGAGATCGGTCAAAGATACCTCTCCGACGGTAATCGGTTCAGTCGATCTCATACCTAGTTCAATCTCGTTATCGGCAAGTCTCTTTCTTTTATGAAGCATCATCCGTAACTAACTCATAGCACATGCTTGCAAGCTATAGTGATGCGCATTACCGAGAGGGGCCAGAGAACCTCTCACAATCGAGAGACAAATCCTAATCTCATTCAATCACAATACTTCGAACACCTTAGAGCACTTTATATCACTAGTTATGTTGTGACGTTTGTAGCACACAAAGTGTTCCTCCGGTAAGCGGGAAGTTACATAATCTCATAGTCATAGGAACATGATAAGTCATGAAGAAAGCATAGCAACACCATAAACGATCAAGTGCTAGGTTAACGGAATGGGTCAAGTCAATCACATCATTCTCCTAATGAGTGGATCCCGTTGATCAACATGACAACTCATGTCTTATTGTTAGGAACAATTAACTCATCTTTGAATTCACGGAGCTAGTCAAGTAGGAGGCCATACTAGTGACGGCTATGTTATCTAATTGTATTCAGCACATGTATTATGTCTCCGGGTAATACAATTCTAGCATGAATAATCAAACATTTATCATGATATTGAGGAAATAAATAATCACGTTTATTATTGCCTCTAGGGCATATTTCCTTCATTGATATGTGGGTGGACGGTGCTTGGGTGCTGCCCTTACTTGGACAAGCATCCCACTTATGATTAACCCCTATTGCAAGCATCCGTAACTACAAAAGAAGTATTAATGTAAACCTAACCACATCATTAGACATATGGATCCAAATCAGCCCCTTACGAAGCAACGCATAAACTAGGGTTTAAGCTTCTGTCACTCTAGCAACCCATCATCTACTTATTACTTCCCAATGCCTTCCTCTAGGCCCAAATAATGCTGAAGTGTTATGTAATCGACGTTCACATAACACCACTAGAGGAGAGACAACATACATCTCATCAAAATATCGAACGAATACCAAATTCACATGATTACTAATAGCAAGACTTCACCTATGTCCTCAGGAACAAAAGTAACTACTCACAAAGCATATTCATGTTCATAATCAGAGGAGTATTAATATGCATTAAGGATCTGAACATATGATCTTCCACCAAGTAAACCAATTAGCATCAACTACAAGGAGTAATCACACACTACTAGCAACCCACAGTACCAATTTGTGGTTTTGGTAACAAGATTGGATACAAGAGATGAACCAGGGTTTTGAGAGGAGATTGTGCTGGTGAAGATGTTGATGGAGATTGACCCCCTCCCGATGAGAGGATCGTTGGTGATGATTTCCCCCTCCCGGAGGGAAGTTTCCCCGGCAGAACAGCTCCACCGGAGCCCTAGATTGGTTCCGCCATGGTTCTGCCTCGTGGCGGCGGAGTTTCGGCCCGTAAGCTTGCTTATGATTTTTTTTTTCTAGGGTAAAAGCCTTCATATAGCAGAAGATGGGCACCGGAGGGCCATCAGGGGGCCCAGGAGACAGGGCGCGCCAGTGGGTGGGCGTGCCCCCACCCTCCTGGCCAGGGTGTGGGCCCCCTCCGGTGTTTTCTTCGCTCAATAATTCTTATTAATTCCAAAAATGACTTTCGTGGAGTTTCAGGATTTTTGGAGCTGTGCAGAATAGGTTTCCAATATTTGCTCCTTTTCCAGCCAGAATTCCAGCTGCCGGCATTCCCCCTCTTCATGGTAAACCTTTTAAAATAAGAGAGAATAGCCATAAGTATTGAGAATAATGTGTAATAACAACCCATAATGCAATAAATATTGATATAAAAGCATAATGCAAAATGGACGTATCAACCCCCCCTAGAAGATCATCCATCTTCTGCGCCCTCTTGTGTACGCGACGGTTCACTATTCTCAATTATGGTGAAGCCTAAGGTACTGTTAGCAGATCGTCGACAGCCAGAGCCGATATTGTCAGAACCTTGTAAGAAGCAACACCATGCCTTCGATGAGTTGAACAGAAGCAACACTCGAGGGAAGCATAGCAATAACATGAACCCTCACAATCACATGTGATCTAGATGCAACCTGCACCTACTCATAAGCCTGCTCATGATGCCACTGTTGGGAAACGTAGTAGAAAACAAAAAAACGCATCTACGATCACTCAAGATCAATATGAAGATGCATAATGGGTTGGGATCACGATCGTTACCGTCACCGCGTTGCAGCAGAAGAAGAATGTGTCGGTGTAGATCGTACTTGGAGTCCCTCGAACCGTCGATGAATGATCCCTTGTACCGCCCACGAACAGTTCCTCGAACTGAAGACCAAAAGCACGACCTCTCTACTTGGTTGGAAGCATGCAACCTTCACGATCTAGCAGCGCTTCGCCATCCAGAGCTAATCGTCGCCGGAGAATTGGAGGGAGGAGATTAGAACCACACGTGACTTCTAATTATAAGGACAAGAGGATTAGCCTAGCTCTAATTAGTCAACAAGGATCAACTAGAACTAGAACTAGAATAACTAGAGGAGGCTCTAAAACTTGTATATACAAAAGAACAAAAAAACCTAGTATATAGGTTGGAGGAGGAGGGGGCAGCCACCAAGGAGAGAAAGACCCTCCTTGGCTGGGCAAGGGCAAAATGGAGGGGGGAAATTCGCAGTTGGGTTCAACGAAAAGAACTTTACGTTTGTGTGGGCAACAACATGCATCTTATTGGTCTGATTTTTTTAAGGAAACAACTGGACTCCGCTGTGTATTTTTATCAATTTTAAAATAAATATTACAAAGTTTAGTCCAGAAAAGGAAAACAAATAGCTATACAGGCAAAAAGAAAACAACACAAAGCTAAGAAAAACTAAGAGGAGAATACAATAACAACAACAGCAACAAACAGGGACATAACAACAAATATACAAGGTGGTCGTCTAAAGGACTGGACCCAATCTTCAAAGCCTCCATTATTCTTTCTCTTTGCTCCGTAAATAATACACTTAAGCTCTTCTTTGAATTTTTTTCCTGCAAACATATAGACTCAGGGGTATGTGCTTGAATATAGAATCGTTCCTCGTGGTGCAGATTGCCCAAGATGCCAAAATGATATTTCAAGTGCAAAAGGCACATCCAGTAGCTGCTTTAATTGATCAACTTCTGATCGAAGACCCAGGAAAGTAGGGACCCAAGAAAAGCATAGATAAGACCAGTAAAGTTGTGCAAATGGACACTGAAAGAAGAGATGATCTCTTGTTTCAATATATGTCGATTGCATAGTGTACACATATAATCTTCCAAGAAGAAAAAAATTTCTTTGTAATAGAGCTCTTGTATTGACCCTCTCATTGCTCACCAGCCAAAAGAAAATTTTGTGTTTGAGTTGGCAACATCTTTTCCATATCCATCTTACCACATGTATGATTTTGGTGGTCAGGTGCAAGCAATCTACATGTTGTACAGACCTTGTAATGATGTGATCATGTTCTTGTGAGCTCAAGTCCTTGAATAAATAACTGAAACTCCTGATATTGCTCATAGGCTTCCTTGAACAGGGACAGATTAAAAAGTGCAGTTAGATCCTCGTCTGATGTACATCAAACACAGAGATGTGCTGATTTAAGGCAATAGTGCAAAATGAGGCCAACTTTCAACCTTGTGGGCAACAAAGTGGACTCTTTCGGCCTCGTAGACAACGAAAATACCACTCTTCGTCCTCTGGACAATAAAGTGGACTCTTTTGGCCGCGCTAGCAATGAAGCACTTCTCTTCATCCGCGCCGGCAACGACACGGTGCTATAATTAAAATTTCTGTAAAAATGATTATATTTTTGGGATTTTGTGAAGTGTAAAAATTATTTTAAAAAATCTAATTTCTGGCCTGATAATCCCCTTGCTGGTAAATGATGCAACTATTATTGTGAATGCATAAAGGAGTTTTGATGTGTGAGAAAAGCAGCAAAATAAAATAAAATATCTCAGCTCACGAGTCACGACCAAATGCGAGCAACCATCAAGTGCTCCACCACCGGAAAAGAAACCGAGCGGGTTATCCAGATCTCTCGTGTCGTCGTGGCTTATTCTTCCGCCACCCACCCATCCCGCGTCCGCTGCCGAGTATAGTGAGTAGAGATGAAATGCCGCCGCCGTCGATGGTGCTGCAGCTCCCACGGCTGGGCCGATTCGCCGGAGTAACGGCGGCACCTGCATTCCAAGACGGAGCCCGCAACTTGAATTCCCATGGGTGCCACAGCAGCCGGCGCTCCTCCTCGTCCAGCAGCAGAAGCAGCAGCTGGTTCTCCTCCAACGCCGAGAATCCCGGCCCCGACACCAGAGACGATAACAGGACTAGTAGTAGGAGGTGGTGGTCCGATGACCAATTCGACGTGGAGGAGGAGGAGGAGGAGGAATTCGGGAGCGAGGGCTCGTTTGGTTCTGCAAGGGAGATGTTCGACGAGCCATGGTTTACCAAGGTACTTGCTCATGCTCAGATTTCCTCGCGGTAATTTACTCAGATGTGTCATGTGTGTGGTAACTACAACTGGAGTAGTATTATCTATGGCGGCAGGTGTTCAGGGTGTACGGGTATGTGCTCCCGGTGCTGCTGGCGTCCATGCTGGTGACAACGGGGCCACAGGCTTTCCTCATGGCCATGGCCATCCCGCTCGCCCAGTCCGTTCTCTCTTTCGCCATTTCCAAGATTGGTTCATTTGGCCGGCGCCGCCGTGACGAAGAAGAATATGACGACGATGGTTACTATTATTCCGATTACGGCAGCGGCGGCTGGGAAGCTGAAGAACAGTATAGCAGCAACTCCTCGACATACAGAGGAGACAGCAGCACTAGTAGCAGCAGGTACCAGCAGCAGCAACAGGAGGAATCTGCAGATTCAGATCCAACGGTAGAATCAGGTGATATTGACGGTACCACCGGCGCCGCAGCTAGAAGTGAAAGTGGTAATATCGGTTTTGGAGGATGGGACGAGCTGGAAGAAGGCGACGACCGCCGCAGCAGCAGCAGGTGGCGTGCACGAGCGTCGCCGGCGGATACTGCTACCGCTGGTGGTGCAGTGAGAACGAGTAGACCACCTGCAACTAGAAGGAGAAGAAGCAGAGGAGCTGCGGCTGCAAGGTACAGGCAGGCGCCCCTGCCGATGCGCTTGCTCGTCGCGCTCTTCCCATTCCTGGGTTCATGGTTCAGAATTTTGCTCTAATTCCATAAATTAGGGTCAATTCCTCCACGAAGAATATTTATCGTTCGATCCTCACGATCGAGTGTGTGTATTACCATTTGTTTTTTGAAACAGATGTATTACCAGTATAATTTTTTAGAAAGAATATGTTCCTGCTAGAAAAACGAGGCAGTAATTGCTGAAATTTAGTCTATTTTGGGACAGCCCAATAATTATTTCAAAAATTCCTAATAAATTCTAGATGCTCACTTAGCCCATTCGTGCAAGGCAAGGGATACTATTAAAGTTTAGTCTCACATTGCTAGTTTAATAGGAGTTGGACCTCCTTATAAGGAAGGTTCTTTCCCCACTTGTATGAGCATAAGAACAAAAGGGACATGCACGCGCGCTCCTCCTCCCCCACTGCCCGCCTCGGCACGACGCGTCGCGCCGCGAGCCGAGCCGATGTCTAAATTTTTGCCAGGCATGACGGGTATACGAAAGGTCACACGGACGCTGAAAAGATTTTTGTGATAGTGGAGTTTGAATGCGAATGGTGCAGCCCTTCGGCTGCTGGCTGTTCGCTTCATCTCCGTCTCTTCGTTTCACCTTCCGTCGATGCCCTCTCGTCTCTCTCTCCTCTCCAGATATGCACACCAGAAGATCCTCTTCCTCTCGTCACAAAAGTTCCTGAGCATTGCGCTGTTGCTACGATCTTCCCTATCCCGGCTTGCGGTGTGCACCGCAGGTTGGGACAGTAGGTCCGAAACCACACCTCTTTGAGTCCTGTACGAGAGAAGGGTTATAAGGCTTTTGGGGAGCGCTCTGCGCGACTACTGACCGGTTCATCACGAACACCGACGACCACTTCCCCAACAACGACTTCTTCCCCGACGTCGACAACCTCTTCGATGACATGGCTGGTAAGGATGTCGACCCCAAGTCCAGTGCTTCTGCTCCTGCTGCTGTCCCGTACGTGTTCTTGTTTTTTCTGTTAGAGGTCCTGCCACACTTCCTTGTTCTAGTGTTTGCCCTAGATATGTTTGATTACAGTTCATATATGCAGATGCTATTTACCTTCTCTCTATCAGATCGCATGACTTGTTTTATCTCTGCTAAATTAGTCATGCTTTATCTATTATCTCTTAATAAAATCATTCGGTAAATTGCTCATATTTTCAACAGTAATGTCGCAAGAAAAGTGCCAAAAATAATGCTTCATTCTTCCCCCTCCGCCCTTGTGTTGGTTTCAACTATTACTAGATTTTATTGGTGATGCATGTTGCCCGTCCATCCATTTTGACAATAGAATGATAGGAATTGTAAATATGCGTGACATTTAGCCAGTATACTTTACTCATAAGCTCATAATTTAAACCTCGATGTATTCTAGAAATCCCTTTAACCAAACTACAGATCTAGACAAAGCTACGGGATATGCCTAGCTTGAATATTTATAGAATTGTAGCACTTTTCTGACTGCTTGAAACAAATTTCAAAACTTCTATAGGAATCTAGCCATAAATTTATAATTGATGAGCATGAATTAGCCTGACGCTGATCCTTGATTGCTTATAAATTTAAAATTTATTAGAAAATATTCAAGCTAGGCATCGTTTGCCCCTGCTAGGCTGTTTCCCTCGGGCGAGAGAGGTACATACGCGTGCGCGGCACTGCGTGTGAGCGTCGGTTGCGCCCGACCTGCTGTCTATTCCCCTCGCCTTGCATGTGCCGCAGCGTGTGTCCTTCCTGAACCCTATACTTCTATCCCGCCCAAAGGGCTAATTTTCTAAAAAATAATACACTTTTTTTAATAGTTTAGAAAAATATTATGCCGTTTTTATTATTTTTAAAAATAATACAGCGTCGGCCACGCAGAAGCCGACTGGCTTCAGTCGGCCATGGGTAAGCCGATAGGCCTCAATCGGCCGAGGGTAGGCCGATAAGTGGCCATCCCACGTCATTGTTGCTCCACTCAGCCTGCGGAGCATCCAGTCGGCCGTGGGTAAGCCGATATGACCCAGTCGGCTTCGCGGAGGCCGGCAGGAGACTGGTAATTAGATTAGCCAGTGGAGCTTTGTGTTTGTAGACGAGGATGACCGGAGTACATAGCTAGCTAGCCTCGTGCACCGAAAAGATGCTGCACCGCGCGGGTCTAGTTGGGCTCGATGCGGGCAACCAAACTCGCCCTTAGTTTGTGGCACGATGGAGTTGTGGTCGCTCAGTCCTTCTCGGTATAAGGGTGTTGTCTACTTTGTGCGTCCCGATAGCGGCTGGTCTAATGGTCGCTTGGCTGCTTCTATGTGCTCGGCTTCGATCGTGCCTATCCGGCTTGTGGCCGTGTGTGGCCGTTCTTGTTCCATCCTTCTATGCCTGGTCGGTATAAGGTGGTAGTATCCTTCATGCGTCCCATTAGTAGGCCCGTATCCATGTGGCCAACCTGTATGGTGGGTTATGTTGGTTTGGTTGACTATATGTCGTTGTTGCTCCCCCCTCCCCCCTTCTTCATTTGCTTTTCTTCTTGTTGTTTTGCTTTTGCTTGCGGTTTGACACCGTCTGTCCCACACTTTGCTTCGTACAGGTCCTCTTCGAGCACCTCCTTGTTGTCCGGTGACGCCGCCCGTTTATTGCTTTGCTCCGCTGGACATTCTCTTTGAGCTCCTCCCTACCGTTCAATGACATCGCCCGTCCATAGCTTCACTCCGCTGGAGGTTCTCTTCGAGCTCCTCCCTTGCGTTGTTTAACGTTTGGTGTGGCCTTTGTTCTTGTTGGTATCTGAGGCTCGGCGGGTGTGGCTCAGGTCTTACGAGCTTTTTATTGTCGTTGTTGGGTGCTTATATTGCCGCTTGAGGTGAGCCGCTTCTTTGCTTGTTTATCCCTCTATTCTTGCCCTTTCTGCTTGCTTCCCAAGTTTTCCTGTATATTTCGTGTTCTATCCCGGTCCTCTTTGTTTGAATCACATTGTGAATGAATTTTATTTCGTTGTCTAAGACCGTCTTTCCGTCCTAAATGTCGGGCTGGATTGGTTTGCCTCTTGACAGTGCGTCGGTTTAGTTTTGTAGGCTCTGATTTAATCTCTACCTTGTGAAGCAACATATGGAAATGCCTCACGCTTTCTTACCGTCACAATGCATGCCATTCTTCTTTTTGCAGGGGATGACATGTTTTTATCTTCTATTTTGGTTTTTGCCTTTAGATCGTCTAGTTGTTGTTGTTTTTTGCATGCTTGTTTTGTCCATGTAGCAGATAGAGTGGAGGCTAATTGTCTGGAGGCGAGCAGGGTATCAAGGCTTCTTCTTTGATGGATGAGTTTTTTCATTTTATCCCTACAATAGATTTCATTATTTGCATGTTTCTGTGCGGTTTCAGGTTCTTGGTTCGTTCTTCGATGAATCTAGGCACCATTATCACCATAAGACATTGAATCGAGGATAGTTGGTTGCCCTCCTGTTTTGACGGGGATAACGATGGGACGTGAGTGATGTGAATGGCCATGACCCCTCGATCCTGACAATCATACAGTCGTGACGTGGTCCGGTTGGATATGTTGTTGGGTCTGATGACCAAAATCCAGCGTCATCAATTCTACAAAGGCTAGCGTTAATCCCGGACGGTCCCATTGTTCATGTGACCAGGAAGTCGGTATTCCAGTGGGGCTCTCAAAAGAAAGAGGGAGACGGGCTACAATGCTTTAAACACTAGCTCGGCTATATAGAGTAGGAGAAAACGCGGACTAGCTGAAACCGGACAACTAGAAGCCAGACTGATCCTCTCATTTTATTCGGGAGGATCCTGCCAGGATTTCTTCCTTGGAGCAGTTCAAGAGGAAGCATGGGAAAATTTCAGACAAGTTCAGGGGCCACTCACGGTGTACTGCATCAACCAGCAAGCCCGTCAATGAGAAGGCCTTATGGCCCAAGATGATAGCAATGAGGTCCCTTGGTTCTGTAGGGAGTCCACCTTCTAAAATGTTCCTCGTCCTGGCGGCAAGTCAAGAACCCCTCAATCGATCGAGCCTCTAGATCGGTTGGAAAAATGTAACCCTAGATCTCGTCCTTCTATATAAGGAAAGGTTGGGGGTATTTCTAGATCATCTGACCCATTGTCATCACCTCGGCAGCAATAGTGCACCCATATAGTAACCCCTTCATATGAGGTATTTTTTCCTCAATCAATCAAAGCAAAGTAAGAGCAGGGTTTTTACCTCGACAATGAGGGCCTGAACCTGGGAAAAATCCTTGTATGTGATCCCATCTGGAACATCCGGTCGTGCTTGAAGGAAATATGCCCTAGAGGCAATAATAAAGTTATTATTTATTTCCTTATTTCATGATAAATGTTTATCATTCATGCTAGAATTGTATTAACCGGAAACTTAGTACATGTGTGAATACATAGACAAACAAAGTGTCACTAGTATGCCTCTACTTACCTAGCTCGTTAAATCAAAGATGGTTGTGTTTCCTAATCATAGACATGAGTTGTCATTTGATTAACGGGATCACATCATTAGAGAATGATGTGATTGACTTGACCCATTCCGTTAGCTTAGCACTTGATCGTTTAGTATGTTGCTATTGCTTTCTTCATGACTTATACATGTTCCTATGACTATGAGATTATGCAACTCCTGAATACCGGAGGAACACTTTGTGTGCTACCAAACGTCACAATGTAACTGGGTGATTATAAAGGTGCTCTACAGGTGTCTCCAAAGGTACTTGTTGAGTTGGCGTATTTCGAGATTAGGATTTGTCACTCCGATTGTCGGAGAGGTATCTCTGGGCCCTCTCGGTAATGCACATCACTATAAACCTTGCAAGCAATGTGACTAATGAGTTAGTTGTGGGATGATTCATTACGGAACGAGTAAAGAGACTTGCTGGTAACGAGATTGAACTAGGTATTGAGATACCGACGATCGAATCTCGGGCAAGTAACATACCGATGACAAAGGGAACAACGTATGTTGTTATGCGGTTTGACCGATAAAGATCTTCGTAGAATATCTAGGAGCCAATATGAGCATCCAGGTTCCGCTATTGGTTATTGACCAGAGATGTGTCTCGGTCATGTCTACATAGTTCTCGAACCCGTAGGGTTCGCACGCTTAAAGTTCGATGACGGTTATATTATGAGTTTATGTGTTTTGATGTCCCAAAGGTAGTTCGGAGTCCCGGATGTGATCACAGACATGACGAGGAGTCTCGAAATGGTCGAGATATAAAGATTGATATATTGGACGTCTATATTTGGACATCGGAATGGTTTCGGGTGAGATCGGGATAATACCGGAGCACGAGGAGGTTATCGGAACCCCCCGGGAGGTATATGGGCCTTAATGGGCTTTAGTGGAAAGGAGGGGAAAGGATCAAGGGAGGGGGCGCCCCCCCCCCAAGCCCAATCCGAATTGGGAGGGGGGGCGACCCCCCCCCCCCCATTTCCTTCCTCCCTCCTTCCTCTTCCTTCCCTATCCCTCTCCAAATACGAAAAGGAGGAGTCCTACTCCCGGTGGGAGTAGGACTCTCCCCCTTGGGCGCGCCTCCTCCTCCTGGCCGGTCCTCTCCTCCCCTCCTTTATATACAGAGGAGGGGGGCACCCCATACACACAAAGAATGATCCCTTGGATCTCTTAGCCGTGTGCGGTGCCCCCCTCCACCATAATACACCTCGATAATATCATAGCGGTGCTTAGGCGAAGCCCTGCGTTGGTAGAACATCATAATCGTCACGACGCCGTTGTGCTGACGGAACTCTTCCTCAAAGCTCGGCTGGATCGGAGTTCGAGGGATGTCATCGAGTTGAACGTGTGCTGAACTCGGAGGTGCCGTGCGTACGGTACTTGATCGGCCGGATCATGAAGACGTACGACTACATCAACCGTGTTGTGCTAACGCTCCCGCTTTCGGTCTACGAGGGTACGTTGTCGGTGGGAAACGACACCTATGGGATCACAAGGATCCCTTCTGCGGTTGCGGGGCGCGGGGTTGTGAGAAGAGCAGGATTAGGAATCACCACAAGGATGGTTTACCCAGGTTCGGGCCGCGAGGATCATGTAAAACCCTAGTCCTGCCTTGGTGGATGTATTGAGTGTTTCTGAGCTCTTGAACTAGCTACGGTGGCTGTCTGGTTCCAAAGAGCTGAATCCCTCTCCAATACGCCATGGGCCTCCTTTTATAGTCGAAAGGGGATGCCACAGTGGCATACAGGAGGTGGAAAGGCCTACCGTGCTATGAGCTTATCGCTCGTATTACAGGACAAGACACAATTAATGCGTAGCTTAGGTGTCCTCTTGCTTTATCGGGGATAGGAGCGAGGCCCGTCCCGTCCATCGCTGCTCCTCCTCGCTTCGACACGCGCCCTGGCCAGCGATGCATGCGGCGCCATGTAGGCAGGCAAGCAGCTGAGGTGGCGTAGTGGTGGAGCCTTTAGGAAGATCTGCATGCCGCCACACGGGCGTGTACTGAGTTGGCCTGGAAGCTGCATGTTACCACGTAGGCGCCTGCCCAGCTAGTTGGGCTGGCAGCTGCATGTGAACGGCGGTGGAGACTTGGTGCGGGCCTGGTAGTGGCCCCGCTGACGCCCTCGACAAGGGCCTTGCCGGGTGGCCCGGCAAGGGTCTTGCCGTGGCGCGCTATTGTCCCCGGCAAGGATCTTGCCGGGGGTCTTGTGGGTCTCCTTGGCTAAGGTCCCGCCAAGGGTCGCCGTCTTCTGATCCTCATCTGATCTCATATATTCTTTGTCTTGACAAAGATCTTCATGCCACCATGGAGGTGCCTCCCGAGCCCTGGCCCAATCATAGTTGATGGTATTGTGACCGTTGGTTCGAGGGTGGCTCACTCTGCTGGTGTGGGCGAGCCGCCGCGGCAAAGGGGCTTGCCGGAGCTGCTGAGGCTGCCGCAACAAGGGTCTTGCCGGGGAAACTTGCTTCGTCCATCTGCTCTCTGTGGTCTCGGTCTCTGGCGTTGCGCTGATTGCTTCTGTGGCTTCGACTCGTCCCATTTGCCCTGCTAAGTGTGGCTTCGGCCCATGGCTCTGACTGCCTGTGCACAAGTAAGGGGTACAAAGGAGTGCCCCTACTTTAGTACACCGATAGGAGCCCCCGGTCCCGGGCCACACATAGGCGCAATGCGTTGTTGGGCCAGGCCCAAAACGGTGCGCGGGCAGGCAGGGCGGTTTTTACCGCAGTATCTTTCTGTCTGCCGTGCTTCCCCACGACCTGCGCGACATGGGGGAGGTCATGCGTGATGTGGGGGGCATGCGCGGGGCAGTTTTCGCATGCATGTGTCGTATCACAGTTAATGGGAAAGGAGGCGGCCCGCGCCTTCCCCGTATAAAGGAATAACCGCGGGCGCGCTGCTCACTTTACCCCTTCCCTGCATCTTCTCCAATCTTGGAGCCGCCTCCCCCTTTCTTCCTCCTTCTCGAGCCCCCCGTCTTCGTCTACCGTCGCTGCGCTTCCATCATCCTCTGCCCTCTTGCTTCTCGCAGCCGCCATGGCGCCCAAATCCACCAAAGGCAAGGGAGTAGCCAAAGATGCTGGGGCGACGGAGCAGCTGGAGAGCGAGCTGGTGGCGCGACGGGCGCAGTTCACCTACTTCCCCTTGACAGTCGACATGTTCGAGCTCCGGGAGTACTTCAAATCTCTGTGGGGGGTGAAGACGGGGGGATAAACGACGGGGCATCCAGCCATGCGCGTCATCCCCACCAATTGCGTCGAGGCCGCCCCAAATCGGTACCCATTCTTTGTCGACTACTTCTCCTGCGGGCTCTGTCCCCCCTTCTCCGATTTCTTCAACGACGTTATGCACACCTACGACTTCCGCCTTCTGGATTTTACTCCGAATGCCGTGGCGTGCATGGCTCTCTTCGTGCACCTTTGTGAAGGCTTTGTCGGGGTGCACCCCAACACGACGCTCTTCCGCCACTACTTCTCCCCTCGGATCCAAGCGGGGGGCGCCATCTACGCTTGTGTCACCTGGATTCTAGGGCCAAGGGGACGTACCCGGAGGGCGCCATGAAGGAGAGGTGGGAAGAGTGGCGGGGCCGGTGGTGCTGGATTGAGGAGGAGGACCGGCCAACATTGTGCGAGGTTCGCTGGGAGCCGCCGGTCCGCGGAAACGACTGGGGTGACATCGACACCGACGACGAGAAGCTCACGATTGCCACCACTAGGATCCTCTGGCTCACCGAGGTTGGGCTCACCCTCGAAATGATCGGGGTGGACTTCATCCACCGCCGAATCGCTCCTCTGCACAACAAGGGGAGGCCGGCCTGGCTTTTCATGAATGCTGCTGACATCATGAGGCTCTGCCCCGGCCTCGACCACAACCTGACGGTGCTGAGGCACGCCCATCTCTGCCAACGGATCTTCCAGCTTGAGGTCAATAGCGACGGCGAGGTTGAGCAGTCTGGCAAGGCTGCGAGGGCTGCCGTGAAGGCCGGCAAGGTTGCCAAAGGGCCCCTTTTCAAGTTGCTGGTAGGAGTGGTCCCGCTGTGCAATAATTCTTGCCGGTCCGACATCATCGCCATGATGCCGGACTTCAATGTGCACGGCCTTGACCCGAGCTGGGTGGAGTCAGACAAGCTCCAGGTGCAGGAATTCTTCAACACCTTGCACGAGGGGTACGTCACCGCCGAGCCGCGGCTCATCCAGGATACCTCCCAGGCGGAGCTGGACTACATCGCTGCCAGGGTGGCGGAGGCGAAGCTCTCCAAGGAGGCCGACAACACCGATGGCGTGGAGGACAAGGCCGTGGCGGAAGAGGAGGAAGAAGAGCTTGCCCAGTGGGCGGCAGCCGCTGGGGAGGCCAGCGGCGCCGGCACCAGGGCTCCCCTCATCGAGGACATGGTCGACGAGTCGTCGTCGGAGGAGGACGAGGGGGAGGAGACCGCGACCGCCGACCCTCCAGTCACTGGAAGAGGGCGAGTCCTGCGGCGGGCCACCTCTGGCGAGCCGGTCCGTCCCGGCCGGGCCGCGTGAGTGCGGCAGGCCCAGGAGACGTGTGCATGCCAGACGAGGGCTGCGGCGATGAAGAAGGCGGTAAAAGCCGTGGCAGCGAAGAAGAAGGCATCCGCTTCTTCATCATCCAAGCGTGCCCAGACGCCACCGCCTCCCCCCTCGCCGGCAGACGTTGGCACGGGGATCGCTTTTGACTTTTGACCCCTCAGCCCGGAGAGGAAGAGGAAGGCAACAGAGGAGGAGGGGGAGGAGGAAGAGTAAGCTCTGCTTTTCCCCATGCTCTTCTTTTTTGCTTTCTCCATTTCCTCAAATGGTGCCGCCCATTCTGAATCATCTTCATCCCGCAGGGATGTGGAGATGCTGGCCCAAAGGGCGAAGAGGGCCAGGACTTCGATGAGCGGCCAGCCCCTGGTAGGCACCTCTAGCACGCCACTGGTGGTGTTGAGCAGCCCAGACAGCAGCCCCCGGCCCAGCCGCCAGCGTGAGCCCATCACCCGTCCTCCGTCGACGTGCTCTAGGGGTACGATACTTTGGTACTGACCATGCTGTGGGTGTAGGAGGGGAGCAGCAGCACGGAGAGCCACAGAGGGCTTCTCCCAACGTGCCGCCCCCATCGACAACGCCGCCCCGAGGGGCGTCCCCGGCAAGGGCACCAAGCACCGAGCCCATGCACACGGAGGAGGAGGAGGAGGAGAACGCGGGTGCCGGTGGCTTCGCCTTGACGCCGAACCTTGGCGGAGAGGGGACTTCTGCTTCTCGGCTTGGCACGGGTAAGCCACTCGCTTTCCGTTTCTGCTTGCGTTATTTCTTTCTTCTTTTTTACTGGGCTTTGATCTTGGCCCCACCCTATCCCCTTCTTGGCACTCAGACTTCCCCTCGATGGACCCAGAGGACGTTGATACCATCATCGAGGATGTCGTCGAGGATGCCACGGCGCAGGCCGAGAAGATCGCCGCCGAGGAGAGCACCAAGGGCGCTGCTGAGGACACCACCAAGGGCCCCGCCGGGGAGCCCGGCAAGGGACCTGCCGGGGAGGCCAGCAAGGCCGCTGCCGGGGAGGAGGTGGTTGACGACTAGCCCTCCTCCTCCGCTGCCTCCGGCTCTGGCAGGTACTTGAGGGTGGGTGATGACTTGTTCGTCCACCTCCCAGGCGCGTCGAGCACCAGGGCTCCCATTGAGGGAGAGGTGTTCGATGATGAAGTGCTTGCCGCTGCTGGGCTCGAGGTCATCGACGAGCCGAGCTTTGGTGGCGCCGGCTCCTAGGAGGAGCGGCTGCTCAAGGCCATGGGCGCCAGCTTCCGGAAGCTCCAAGCGCTCCACGGCGCTCATTTGGACAAGGCCAACTCCAGGACGGCGGTGGTGGAGAAGGCAGAGGCGGACTTCCAGGAGCGCGTCGCTGAGACGCGGGACTGGTTCCGCTAGGCTCAAGACGAGCTGAAGGCCGCCCAGGGCAAGCTGGCCAAGCATGACGTGGAGCTCACCATGAAGCTGGGCAACATCGAGATGGCCCAAGAGGCGGCGAGGAACTTGGCCGCCGCCGCTGAAGCCGTCCGGACCCAGCACGAGGCCACGCTAAACTCCCAGGAGGAGGACCTTGCCGCACGCGAGGAGAAGCTCGCCGCCACGCTCTGCGACAAGGATGAAGAGGTGGAAAAGCTCTCCGCACAGCGGACCCGAGAGCTGGAGCAGAGGAACAGGGAGGCACTCGATGCCCAGGCTCTGGTTCACGCCGGCAAGGTGAAGGAGCTGGAGGCGGCGCGGGATGAGCTAAAGGAGCAAACTCTGAAGCTGTCCAAGGAGAAGGACACGCTCAACAGCGCCCTGGCGGAGGCGGATGGCGCGGCCGTCAACGGGGCCGGAGAGCTCTTCGAGGCCGTCAGTGAAGGAAATATGCCCTAGAGGCAATAATAAAGTTATTATTTATTTCCTCATATCATGATAAATGTTTATTATTCATGCTAGAACTGTATTAACCGGAAACATGATACATGTGTGAATACATAGACAAACATATAGTCACTAGTATGCCTCTACTTGACTAGCTCATTAATCAAAGATGGTTATGTTTCCTAACCATAGACATGTGTTGTCATTTGATTAATGGGATCACATCATTAGGAGAATGATATGATTGACATGACCCATTCCGTTAGCCTAGCACTTGATCGTTTAGTATATTGCTATTGCTTTCTTCATGACTTATACATGTTCCTGTAACTATGAGATTATGCAACTCCCGTTTACCATAGGAACACTTTGGGTACTACCAAACATCACAACGTAACTGGGTGATTATAAAGGAGTACTACAGGTGTCTCCGAAGGTACATGTTGAGTTGGCGTATTTCGAGATTAGGTTTTGTCACTCCGATTGTCGGAGAGGTATCTCTGGGCCCTCTCGGTAATGCACATCACTATAAGCCTTGCAAGCAATGTGACCAATGAGTTGGTTACGGGATGATGCATTACGTAACGAGTAAAGAGACTTGCCAGTAACGAGATTGAACTAGGTATTGGATACCGACGATCAAATCTCGGGCAAGTAACATACCGATGACAAAGGGAACAACGTATGTTGTTATGCGGTTTGACCGATAAAGATCTTCGTAGAATATGTAGGAACCAATATGGGCATCCAGGTTCCGCTATTGGTTATTGACCGAGAATAGTTGTAGGTCATGTCTACATAGTTCTCGAACCCGTAGGGTCCGCACGCTTAACGTTACGATGACAATTTTATTATGAGTTTATAAGTTTTGATGTACCGAAGTTTGTTCGGAGTTCCGGATGTGATCATGGACACGACGAGGAGTCTCGAAATGGTCGAGACATAAAGATTGATATATTGGAAGCCTAAGTTTGGACATCGGAATGGTTCCGGGTGAAATCGGGATTTTACCGGAACACCGGGGGGTTACCGGAACCCTCCCGGGGGTTAATGGGCCTTAGTGGGCCATGAGGGAGAAGAGGAGGGCCGGCCAGGGCAGGTCGCGTGCACCCTCCCCCCTAGTCCGAATAGGAAAAGGAAGGGGGGGGGGCGGCGCCCCCCTTTCCTCTTTCTCCTCCCCCCTTTCCTTCTCCACCAAGGCAAGAGGGGGGAGTCCTACTCCCGGTGGGAGTAGGACTCCTCCAGGCGCACCCCAAGGGGGCCGGCCGCACCTCCCCCCTCCCTTCTTTATATACGGGGGCAGGGGGGGCACCCCATGACACACAAGTTGATCTACGGATCGTTCCTTAGCCGTGTGCGGTGCCCCCCTCCACCATATTCCACCTCGGTCATATCGTCGCGGAGTTTAGGCGAAGCCCTACGCCGGTAGAGCATCATCATCGTCACCATGCCGTCGTGCTGACGGAACTCATCCCCGAAGCTTTGCTGGATCGGAGCCCGGGGATCGTCATCGAGCTGAACGTGTGCTGAACTCGGAGGTGCCGTATGTTCGGTACTTGGATCGGTTGGATCGTGAAGACATACGACTACATCAACCGTGTTGTCATAACGCTTCTGCTTACGGTCTACGAGGGTACGTGGACAACACTCTTCCCTCTCGTTGCTATGCCATCACCATGATCTTGCGTGTACGTAGGAATTTTTTTGAAATTACTACGTTACCCAACACTCAGACTGAAGCTGGAGGGTCTCAAGAAGATGTTGTCGGAGGCCAAGGCCCGAGAGGGGACCCTGACCAAGGACCTGAGGACCGAGAAGCAGCTGCGGAGGAACGAGGCCGCCAACCTTAACGACCACGTGGAGGGCGAGAAGCGTTGGCTCAAACGCCTCGCCATTGTTGCAAACTCGACCACCATGCAACTGGCCACCATGGGGATGTCGGACGTGAGGTACGCCCCAGAGACGAGCCTGAGCCCCAACGCCAACCTGACCATGTTCTTTGAGAGGGTCGTTGGCGCCCTGGAGCGGCTTCACTCCAACCGGGCGGCCTCCCTGGCCGAGGAGTCACGGATGCTCTGCCGGGGTGCCATGACCAAGGTGCTTGCCAAGATAGCGCACTGGCATCCCGACCTCGACTTCGAAGATTCACTAAAGAGCTTGCCGGAGGATGCAGACATCATGGCACTCAAGGAGCGTATCAAGCCCATCATCAGCCACATCGACGGAATCAAGAGGTTGGAGGGCCAGCACCGGGACTAGGCACCCTGTTTCTCATCGCCGCTGCAGGTCCATGACCAAGACAATTGCTATCTTTAGTTAGAACCGCGGCAGCAATTTCTGTAATATAACCCTGCAGTACTTCTGACATTACGCATGTTATTTTCCTGTTTGATTTTCCTTTGTATGTCCACCCTACGTTAACTTGGTAGGCTTGCCGGCGCGTAAACTCAGGGCGGCGTCTTGAGGATGGATCCCCATTGGCCTGCCGGGTGTGCTTGCAGCCGGGCGAACCACCTTACCGCCCTTAACGCGGCCGCTCGAACTATCAAGCTTGACTCGAGTCGGAGTTGAGAGTGTTGCTAATTGCGGAAGGCTACCCTGCCGCTCTCGACGCGGCCGCTTGAGCTGTTGAGCGGACTCGAAACAGAGCAAGGGCGTTGGCAATTGCGGGAGGGCCCCTCTGCATACAGGTTTTCCATACATAGGCAGAATCTCCAAGGACGATAACCTTATATTAAGGAGGAGTTTAAAGTTTGGCACGACTTAGCTTTTTTGTCACCGCCCTGGCATCCTTCGTGCTCGCAGACAGTGCCGCCCTCTTGGCCGCCTTCTCCTCTGGTGACCACAATCACGGGAAAACACTAGGCCGGCTATTAAACCATATTCTCACAATTGACGCCCCCTACCTGGCGCGCCAAGGATGTCGGTGGGAAATGACACCTATGGGATCACAAGGATCCCTTCTGCGGTTGCGGGGCGCGGGGTTGTGAGAAGAGCAGGATTAGCAATCAGCACAAGGATCGTTTGCCCAGGTTCCGGCCGCGAGGATCGCGTAAAACCCTAGTCCTGCCTTGGTGGATGTATTGAGTGTTTCTGAGCTCTTGAACTAGCTACGGTGGCTGTCTGGTTCCAAATTGCCGAATCCCTCTCCAGTACGTCATGGGCCTCCTTTTATAGTCGAAAGGGGCTGCCACAGTGGCATACAGGAGGTGGAAAGGCCTACCGTGCTATGAGCTTATCACTCGTATTACAGGACAAGACACATTTAATGTGTAGCTTAGGTGTCCTCTTGCTTTATCAGGGACGGGAGCGAGGCCCGTCCCGTCCGTTGCCGCTCCTCCTCGCTTCGACACGCGCCCTGGCCAGCGACGCATGCGGCGCCATGTAGGCAGGCAAGCAGCTGAGGTGGCGCGGTGGTGGAGCCTTCACGAAGATCTGCATGCCGCCACACGTGCGTGTGCTGAGTTGGCCTGGAAGCTGCATGTTGCCACGCAGGCACCTGCCGAGCTGGTTGGGCTGGCAGCTGCATGTGAACGGCAGTGGAGACTTGGTTGGTGCAGGCCTGGCAGTGGCCCCACTGATGCCCTCAGCAAGGGCCTTGCCGGGTGGCCCGGCAAGGGTCTTGCCATGGCGCGCTATCGTCCCCGGCAAGGATCTTGCCGGGGATCTTGTGGGTCTCCTTGGCTAAGGTCCCGCCAAGGGTCGCCGTCTTCTGATCCTCATCCGATCTCATATATTCTTTATCTTGACAAAGATCTGCATGCCACCATGGAGGTGCCTCCCGAGCCCTGGCCCAATCGTAGTTGATGGTGTTGGAGACCGTGGGTTCGAGGGTGGCTCACTCTGCTGGTGTGGGCAAGCCGCCCCGGCTAAGGGGCTTGCCAGGGCTGCTGAGGCTGCCCCGGCAAGGGTCTTGCCGGGGAAACCTGCTTCGTCCATCTGTTCTCTGTGGTCTTGGTCTCTAGCATTGCGCTAATTGTTTCTGTGGCTTCGACTCCTCCCTTTTGCCCTGCTAAGTGTGGCTTTGGCCCGTGGCTCTGATTTCTCGGGCACAAGTAAGGGGTACAAAGGAGTGCCCCTACTTTAGTACACCGACATACGTGGACAACACTCTCCCCTCTTGTTGCTATGCATCACCATGATCTTGCGTGTGCATAGGATTTTTTTTGAAATTACAACGTTCCCCAACAGTGGTATCAAAGCCAGGTTTATGCGTTGATGTTATATGCACGAGTAGAATACAAGTGAGTTGTGGGCGATACAAGTCATACTGCTTACCAGCATGTCATACTTTGGTTCGGCGGTATTGTTGGATGAAGCGGCCCGGACCGACATTACACGTACGCTTACGTGAGACTGGTTCTACCGACGTGCTTTGCACACAGGTGGCTGGCGGGTGTCAGTTTCTCCAACTTTAGTTGAACCGAGTGTGGCTACGCCCGGTCCTTGAGAAGGTTAAAACAACACTAACTTGACGAACTATCGTTGTGGTTTTGATGCGTAGGTAAGAACGGTTCTTTCTCAGCCGGTAGCAACCACGTAAAACTTGCAACAACAAAGTAGAGGATGTCTAACTTGTTTTGGCAGGGCATGTTGTAATGTGATATGGTCAAGACGTGATGAGATATAAGTTGTTGTATGATATGATCATGTTTTGTTGAAGTTATCGGCAACTGGCAGAAGCCTTATGGTTGTCTCTTTATTGTAGAAGATGCAAGCGCCAAATAATTGTTTTACTTTATCGCTATGCGATAGCAATAGTTGCAAGAGCAATAGTTGGCGAGACGACCATGTGACGACACATTTATATAGATCAAGATGATGGAGATCATGGTGTCGTGCCGATGACGATAGAAATCATGACATTACTTTGGAGATGGAGATCAAAGGCGCAAGATGATCATGGCCATATCATGTCACATATTTTCATTGCATATGATGTTTATCTTTTATACATCTTATTTTTCTTAGTTCGACGGTAGCTTTATAAGATGATCCCTTACTAAAATTTCAAGCTATAAGTGTTCTCCCTGAGTATGCACTATTGCCAAAGTTCGTTCTGCTGAGACACCACGTGATGATCGGGTGTGATAAGATCTACGTTGATCTACAACGGGTGCAATCTAGTTTTGCACACGCAGAATACTCGGGTTAAACTTGACGAGCCTAGCATATGCAGATATGGCCTCGGAACACTGGAGACCGAAAGGTCGAGCGTGAATCATATAGTAGATATGATCAACATAGCGATGTTCACCATTGAAAACTACTCCATCTCACATGATGATCGGTTATGGTTTAGTTGATTTGGATCACGTGATCACTTAGATGATTAGAGGGATGTCTATCTAAGTGGGAGTTCTTAAGTAATATGATTAATTGAAATTTAATTTATCATGAACTTAGTCCCGATAGTATTTTGCAAATAATGTTGTAGATCAATAGCTCGCGTTGTTGCTTCCCTATGTTTTATATGTGTTCCTAGATAAAACTAAGTTGAAAGATGATAGTAGCAATAATGCGGACTGGATCCGTGATCTGAGGTTTATCCTCATTGCTGCACGGAAGAATTATGTCCTTGATGCACCGCTAGGTGACAGACCTATTGCAGGAGCAGATGTAGACGTTATGAACGTTTGGATAGCTCAATATGATGATTACTTGATAGTTTAGTGCACCATGCTTAACGGCTTAGAATCAGGACTTCAAAGACGTTTTGAACGTCATGGACCATATGAGATGTTCCAGGAGTTGAAGTTAATATTTCAAGCAAATACCCTGAGAGATATGAAGTCTCCAACAAGTTCTATAGCTAAAAGATGTAGGAGAATAGCTCAAGAAGTGAGCATGTGCTTAGATTGTCTGGGTACTACAATTACTTGAATCAAGTGGGAGTTAATCTTCCAGATAAGATAGTGATTGAAAGAATTCTCTAGTCACCATCACCAAGTTACTGGAACTTCATGATGAACTATAATATGCAAGGGTTGACGAAAACGATTCCCGAGCTCTTCGTGATGCTGAAATCGATGAAGGTAGAAATCAAATAAGAGCATCAAGTGTTGATGATTGACAAGGCCACTAGTTTCAAGAAAAGGGCAAAGGGAAAGAAAGGGAACTTCAATTAGAATGACAAGCAAGTTGTCACTCATGTGAAGAAGCCCAAAGCTGGACCAAAGCCTGAAACTAAGTGCTTATACTACAGAGGAAATGGTCACTGGAAGCAGAAATGCCCTGAATATTTGGTAGATAAGAAGGATGGCAAAGTGAACAAGGGTATATTTGATATACAGGTTATTGATGTGTACCTTACTAGTGTTTATAGTAGCCCCTAGGTATTTGATACTTGTTCGGTTGCTAAGATTAGTAACTCGAAACAGGAGTTACAGAATAAACAGAGACTAGTTGAGGGTGAAGTGACGATGTGTGTTGGAAGTCGTTCCAAGATTGATATGATCATCATCGCACACTACCTATACTTTTGGGATTATTGTTAAACCTAAATAAATGTTATTTGGCGTTTGCGTTGAGCATGAATATGATTTGATAATGTTTATTGCAATGCGGTTATTCATTTAAAGTCAGAGAATAATTGTTGTTTTGTTTACATGAATAAAACCTTCAATGGTCATACACCCAATCAAAATATTTTGTTGGATCTCGATCGTAGTGATACACATATTCATAATATTGATGCCAAAAGATGCAAAGTTGATAATGATAGTGCAACTTATTTGTGGCACTGCCATTTGGGTCATATCGGTGTAAAGCGCATGAAGAAACTCCATAAAGATGAACTTCTGGAATCACTTGGTTATGAATCATTTGGTGCTTGCGAACCGTGCCTTTTGGGCAAGATGACTAAAACTCCGTTCTTCGGAACAATGGAACGAGCTACTAACTTGTTGGAAAAAATACATACCGATGTATACGGTCCAATGAGTGTTGATGCTCGTGGCGGGTATCATTATTTTCTAACCTTCACAGATGATTTGAGCAGATATGAGTATATCTACTTGATGAAACATAAGTCTGAAACATTTGAAAAGTTCAAAGAATTTCAGAGTGAAGTGGAAAATCATCGTAACAAGAAAATAAAGTTTCTGGGATCTGATCGCGAAGACGAATATTTGAGTTACGAGTTTGGCCTTCATTTAAAACAATGTAGAATAGTTTCACAGCTCACGCCACCTGGAACACCACAGCATAATGGTGTGTCTGAACGTCGTAACTACACTTTATTGGATATGGTGTGATCTATGACGTATCTTACCAATTTACCACTATCATTTTGGGGTTATGCATTAAAGACAGTTGCATTCACTTTAAATAGGGCACCATCAAAATCCGTTGAGACGACGCCTTATGAACTGTGGTCTGGCAAGAAACCAAAGTTGTCGTTTCTTAAAGTTTGGGGCTGCGATGCTTATGTGAAAAAGTTTCGACCTGATAAGCTCGAACCCAAATCGGAGAAGTGCGTCTTCATAGAATACCCAAAGGAAACTGTTGGGTACACCTTCTATCACAGATCCGAAGGCAAGATATTCGTTGCTAAGATGTATCCTTTCTAGAGAAGGAGTTTCTCTCGAAAGAAGTGAGTGGGAGGAAAGTAGAGCTTGATAAGGTAATTGTACCTTCTCTCGAATTGGAAAGTAGTTCATGTTGGGGAACGTAGTAATTTCAAAAAAATTCCTATGCACACGCAAGATCATGGTGATGCATAGCAATGAGAGGGGAGAGTGTTGTCCACGTACCCTCGTAGACCAAAAGCGGAAGCGTTAACACAACGCGGTTGATGTAGTCGTACGTCTTCACGATCCGACCGATCAAGTACCAAACGCACGACACCTCTGAGTTCAGTACATGTTCAGCTCCATGACGTCCCTCGAACTCCGATCCAAACGAGCTTTGAGGGGGAGTTCCGTCAGCACGACGGCGTGGTGACAATGATGATATTCTACCGATGCAGGGCTTCGCCTAAGCACCGCTGCGATATTATCGAGGTGGATTATGGTGGAGGGGGGCACCGCACACGGCTAAGAGATCCAAGGGATCAATTGTTGTGTCTAGAGGTGCCCCCCTGCCCCCTAATATAAAGGATCAAGGGGGAGGGGGCGGCCGGCCAGGAGGAGGCGCGCCAGGGAGGAGTCCTACTCCCACCGGGAGTAGGACTCCCTCCTTTTCCTAGTTGGAGTACGAGGGGGAAGGAAGGGAGAGAGGAGAGGAAGGAAAAAGGGGGGCATCGCCCCCCCTCCTTGTCATTCGGACTAGAGGGGGAGGGGGCGCGTGGCCTGCCCTGGCCGCCCCTCCTCTTCTCCACTTAGGGCCCATGAGGCCCATTAACCCCCCCGGGGGTTCCGGTAACCCCCCGGTACTCCGGTATATGTCCGAAACCACCCGAAACAATTCCGGTGTCCGAACATAGTCATCCAATATATCGATCTTTACGTCTCGATCATTTCGAGACTCCTCGTCGTGTCCGTGATCACATCCGGGACTGCGATCTACCTTCGGTACATCAAAACACATAAACTCATAATGTAATCGTCATCGAACTTTAAGCGTGCGGACCCTACGGGTTCTAGAACTATGTAGACATGACCGAGACACATCTCCGGTCAATAACCAATAGCAGAACCTGGATGCTCATATTAGCTCCCACATATTCTACGAAGATCTTTATCGGTCAAACCGCATAACTACATACGTTGTTCCCTTTGTCATCGGTATGTTACTTGCCCGAGATTCGATCGTTGGTATTTCAATACCTAGTTCAATCTCGTTACCGGCAAGTCTCTTTACTCGTTATGTAATGCATCATCCCGCAGCTAACTCATTAACTACATTGCTTGCAAGGCTTATAGTGATGTACATTACCGAGAGGGCCCAGAGATATCTCTCCGACAATCGGAGTGACAAATCCTAATCTCGAAATATGCCAACTCAACATGTACCTTCGGAGACACCTGTAGAGCTCCTTTATAATCACCCAGTTACGTTGTGACATTTGGTAGCACACAAAGTGTTCCTCCGGTAAACGGGAGTTGCATAATCTCATAGTTGTAGGAACATGTATAAGTCATGAAGAAAGCAATAGCAACATACTAAACGATCAAGTGCTAATCTAACAAAACGGGTCAAGTCAATCGCATCATTCTCCTAATGATGTGATCCCGTTAATCAAATGACAACTCATGTCTATGGTTAGGAAACATAACCATCTTTGATCAACGAGCTAGTCAAGTAGAGGCATACTAGTGACACTATGTTTGTCTATGTATTCACACATGTGTTATGTTTCCGGTTAATACAATTCTAGCATGAATAATGAACATTTATCATGATATAAGGAAATAAATAATAACTTTATTATTTCCTCTAGTGCATATTTCCTTCAGTCTCCCACTTGCACTAGAGTCAATAATCTAGATTACACAGTAATGATTCTAACACCCATGGAGCCTTGGTGCTGATCATGTTTTGCTCGTGGAAGAGGCTTAGTCAATGGTCTGCAACATTCAGATCCGTATGTATCTTGCAAATCTCTAAGTCTCCCACCTGGACTTGGTCCCGGATGGAACTGAAGCGTCTCTTGATGTGTTCGGTTCTTCTTGTGAAATCTGGATTCCTTTGCCAAGGCAATTGCACCAGTATTGTCACAAAAGATTTTCATTGGACCCGATGCACTAGGTATGACACCTAGATAGGATATGAACTCCTTCATCTAGACTCCTTCATTTGCTGCTTCCGAAGCAGCTATGTACTCCGCTTCACATGTAGATCTCACGACGACGCTTTGTTTATAACTGCACCAACTGACAGCTCCATCGTTCAATATAAACACGTATCCGGTTTGCGATTTAGAATCATCCGGATCAGTGTCAAAGCTTGCATCGACGTAACCATTTACGACTAGCTCTTTGTCACCTCCATAAACGAGAAACATATCCTTAGCCCTGTTCAGGTATTTTAGGATATTCTTGACTGCTGTCCAGTGATCCACTCCTGGATTACTTTGGTACTTCCCTGCTTAACTTATTGCTAAGCATACATCAGGTCTGGAACACAGCATTGCATACATGATAGAGCCTATGGCTGAAGCATAGGGAACATATTTCATTTTCTCTCTATCTTCTGCTGTGGTCGGGCATTGAGTCTGACTCAACTTCACACCTTTTAATACAGGCAAGAACCCTTTCTTTGCTTGATCCATTTTGAACTTTTTCAAAACTTTGTCAAGGTATGTGCTTTGTGAAAGTCCAACTAAGCGTCTTGATCTATCTCTATAGATCTTGATGCCTAATATATAAGCAGCTTCACCGAGGTCTTTCATTGAAATACTTTTATTCAAGTATCCTTTTATGCTATCCAGAAATTCTATATCATTTCCAATCAACAATATGTCATCTACATATAATATCAGAAAAGCTACAGAGCTCCCACTCACTTTCTTGTAAATACAGGCTTCTCCAAAAGTCTGTATAAAACAATATGCTTTGATCACACTATCAAAGCGTTTATTCCAACTCCGGGAGGCTTGCACCAGTCCATAAATGGATCGCTGGAGCTTGCACACTTTGTTAGCACCTTTTGGATCGACAAAACCTTCTGGTTGCATCATATACAACACTTCTTCTAGAAATCCATTCAGGAATGCAGTTTTGACAACCATTTGCCATATTTCATAATCATAAAATGCGGCAATTGCTAACATGATTCGGACAGACTTAAGCATCGCTACGGGTGAGAAGGTCTCATCATAGTCAACCCCTTGAACTTGTCGAAAACCTTTTGCAACAAGTCGAGCTTTGTAGACAGTAACATTACCGTCAGCATCAGTCTTCTTCTTGAAGATCCATTTATTCTCGATGGCTTGCCGATCATCGGGCAAGTTAA
The DNA here is from genome assembly GCF_018294505.1 of Triticum aestivum. Lineage (NCBI taxonomy): Eukaryota > Viridiplantae > Streptophyta > Magnoliopsida > Poales > Poaceae > Triticum > Triticum aestivum. Next base: position 441,931,987 of record NC_057795.1, read on the forward strand.
CCAAAGTCCATACTTTGTTCTCTTACATGGATCCCATCTCAGATTTCATGGCCTCAAGCCATTTTGCGGAATCTGGGCTCATCATCGCTTCCTCATAGTTCATAGGTTCGCCATGGTCAAGTAACATGACCTCCAGAATAGGATTACCATACCACTCTGGTGCGGATCTTACTCTGGTTGACCTACGAGGTTTGGTAGCAACTTTAACTGAAGTTTCATGATCAATATCATTAGCTTCCTCACTAATTGGTGTAGTTGTCACAGGAACCGATTTCTGTGATGAACTACTTTCCAATAAGGGAGAAGGTATAGTTACCTCATCAAGTTCTACTTTCCTCCCACTCACTTCTTTCGAGAGAAACTCCTTCTCTAGAAAGGATCCAAATTTAGCAACAAAAGTCTTGCCTTCAGATCTATGATAGAAGGTGTACCCAATAGTCTCCTTTGGGTATCCTATGAAGACACATTTCTCCGATTTGGGTTCGAGCTTATCAGGTTGAAGTTTTTTCACATAAGCATCGCAGCCCCAAACTTTAAGAAACGACAACTTCGGTTTCTTGCCAAACCACAGTTCATAAGGCATCGTCTCAACGGATTTTGATGGTGCCCTATTTAATGTGAATGCGGCCGTCTCTAAAGCATAACCCCAAAACGATAGCGGTAAATCAGTTAGAGACATCATAGATCGCACCATATCTAGTAAAGTACGATTACGACGTTCGGACACACCATTATGTTGTGGTGTTCCGTGTGGCGTGAGTTGCGAAACTATTCCGCATTGTTTCAAATGTAAACCAAACTCGTAACTCAAATATTCTCCTCCACGATCAGATCGTAGAAACTTTATTTTCTTGTTACGATGATTTTCCACTTCACTCTGAAATTCTTTGAACTTTTCAAATGTTTCATACTTATGTTTTATTAAGTAGATATACCCATATCTGCTCAAATCATGTGTGAAGGTGAGAAAATAACGATACCTGCCGTGAGCCTCAATGTTCATTGGACCACATACATCAGTATGTATGATTTCCAACAAATCTGTTGCTCGCTCCATAGTTCCGGAGAACGGCGTTTTAGTCATCTTTCCCATGAGGCATGGTTCACAAGTACCAAGTGATTCATAATCAAGTGATTCCAGAAGTCCATCAGTATGGAGTTTCTTCATGCGCTTTACACCAATATGACCCAAACGGCAGTGCCACAAATAAGTTGCACTCTCATTATCAACTCTGCATCTTTTGGCTTCAACATTATGAATATGTGTATCACTACTATCGAGATTCAATAAAAATAGACCACTCTTCAAGGGTGCATGACCATAAAAGATATTACTCATATAAATAGAACAACCATTATTCTCTGATTTAAATGAATAACCGTCTCGCATCAAACAAGATCCAGATATAATGTTCATACTTAACGCTGGCACCAAATAACAATTATTCAGGTCTAAAACTAATCCTGAAGGTAGATATAGAGGTAGCATGCCGACCGCGATCACATCGACTTTGGAACCATTTCCCATGCGCATCATCACCTCGTCCTTAGCCAATCTTCGCTTAATCCGTAGTCCCTGTTTTGAGTTGCAAATATTAGCAACAGAACCAATATCAAATACCCAGGTGCTACTGCGAGCACTAGTAAGGTACACATCAATAACATGCATATCACATATACCTTTGTTCACCTTGCCATCCTTCTTATCCTCCAAATACTTGGGGCAGTTCCGCTTCCAGTGTCTAGTCTGCTTGCAGTAGAAGCACTCAGTCTTAGGCTTAGGTCCAGACTTGGGTTTCTTCTCTTGAGCATCAACTTGTTTGTTGTTCTTCTTGAAGTTCCCCTTCTTCCCTTTACCCTTTTTCTTGAAACTGGTGGTCTTGTTGACCACCAACACTGGATGCTCCTTTTTGATTTCTACCTCCGCAGCTTTTAGCATTGCGAAGAGCTCGGGAATAGTCTTGTTCATCCCTTGCATATTATAGTTCATCATGAAGCTCTTGTAGCTTGATGGCAGTGATTGAAGAATTCTGTCAATGACACTATCATTAGGAAGATTAACTCCCAGTTGAATCAAGTGATTATTATGCCCAGACATTTTGAGTATATGTTCACTGACAGAACTATCTCTTCCATCTTGCAACTATAGAACTTATTGGAGACTTTATATCTCTCAATCCGGGCATTTGCTTGAAATATTAACTTCAACTCCTGGAACATCTCATATGCTCCATGACGTTCAAAACGTTATTGAAGTCTCAGTTCTAAGCCGTAAAGCATGGCACACTGAACTATCGAGTAGTTATCAGCTTTGCTCTGCCAGACGTTCCTAACATCGTCAATTGCATCTGCAGCAGGCCTGGCACCCAGCGGTGCTTCCAGGACATAATTCCTCTGTGCAGCAATGAGGATAATCCTCAAGTTACGGATCCAGTCCGTGTAATTGCCACCATCATGTTTCAACTTAGCTTTCTCAAGGAACACATTAAAATTCAACGGAACAACAGTACGAGCCATCTATCTACAACAAACATAGACAAGCAAAATACTATTAGGTACTAAGTTCATGATAAATTTAAGTTCAATTAATCATATTACTTAAGAACTCCCACTTAGATAGACATCCCTCTAATCATCTAAGTGATCACGTGATCCAAATCAACTAAACCATGTTCGATCATCACGTGAGATAGAGTAGTTTTCAATGGTGAACATCAGTATGTTGATCATATCTACTATATGATTCACGCTCGACCTTTCGGTCTCAGTGTTCCGAGGCCATATCTGTATATGCTAGGCACGTCAAGTTTAACCTGAGTATTCCGCGTGTGCAACTATTTTGCACCCGTTGTATTTGAACGTAGAGCCTATCACACCCGATCATCACGTGGTGTCTCAGCACGAAGAACTTCCGCAATGGTGCATACTCAGGGAGAACACTTATACCTTGAAATTTAGTGAGAGATCATCTTATAATGCTACCATTAATCAAAGCAAAATAAGATGCATGAAGGATAAACATCACATGCAATCAATATAAGTGATATGATATGGCCATCATCATCTTGTGCTTGTGATCTCCATCTCTGAAGCACCGTCATGATCACCATCGTCACCGGCGTGACACCTTGATCTCCATCGTAGAATCGTTGTCGTTTCGCCACCTATTGCTTCTACGACTATCGCTACTGTTTAGTGATAAAGTAAAGCAATTACAGGGCGATTGCATAGCATACAATAAAGCGACAACCATATGGCTCGTGCCAGTTGTCGATAACTTGGTTACAAAACATGATCATCTCATACAATAAAATATAGCATCACGTCTTGACCATATCACATCACAACATGCCCTACAAAAACAAGTTAGACGTCCTCTACTTTGTTGTTGCAAGTTTTACGTGGTTGCTACCAGCTGAGCAAGAACCGTTCTTACCTACGCATCAAAACCACAACGATAGTTCGTCAAGTTAGTGTTGTTTTAACCTTCTCAAGGACCAGGCGTAGCCACACTCGGTTCAACTAAAGTTGGAGAAACTGACACCCGCCAGCCACCTATGTGCAAAGCACGTCCGTAGAACCAGTCTCGGATAAGAGTACGCGTAATGTCGGTCCGGGCCGCTTCATCCAACAATACCGCTGAACCAAAGTATGACATGCTAGTAAGCAGTATGACTAGTATTGCCCACAACTCACTTGTGTTCTACTCGTGCATATAACATCTACGCATAAAACCTGGCTCAGATGCCACTGTTGGGGAACATAGTAATTTCAAAACAAATCCTACGCACACGCAAGATCACGGTGATGCATAGCAACGAGAGGGGAGAGTGTTGTCCATGTACCCTCGTAGACCGAAAGAGGAAGCATTAGCACAACACGGTTGATGTAGTCGTACGTCTTCACGATCTGACTGATCAAGTACCGAACGCACGACACCTCCAAGTTCAGCACACGTTCAGCTCGATGACGTCCCTCAAACTTCGATCCAGTTGAGCTCTGAGGGAGAGTTCCATCAGCACGATGGCGTGGTGACGATGATGATATTCTACCGATGCAGGGCTTCGCCTAAGCACCGCTACGATATTATCGAGATGGATTATGGTGGAGGGGGGCACCGCACACGGCTAAGAGATCCAAGGGATCAATTGTTGTGTCTAGAGGTGCCCTCCTGCCCCCGTATATAAAGGATCAAGGGGGAGGGGGCGGCCTGCCAGGAGGAGGCGTGCCAGGGAGGAGTCCTACTCCCACCGGGAGTAGGACTCCCTCCTTTTCCTAGTTGGAGTAGGAGGTGGAAGGAAGGGAGAGAGGAGAGGAAGGAAAAAGGGGGGCGCCGCCCCCCTCCTTGTCCTATTCGGACTTGAGGGGGAGGGGGCGTGCGGCCTGCCCTGGCCGCCCCTCCTCTTCTCTACTTAGGGCCCATG